>NC_074698.1:22345843-22645843 GCF_029448725.1 Salvelinus fontinalis
TTGACTGGTTAATGCTATGGAGGGTATTGAGACGTGTTGACTGGTTAATGCTATGGAGGATATAGAGACGTGTTGACTGGTTAATGCTATGGAGGGTATTGAGACGTGTTGACTGGTTAATGCTATGGAGGATAGAGAGACGTGTTGACTGGTTAATGCTATGGAGGATATAGAGACGTGTTGTGTTGACTGGTTAATGCTATGGAGGATATAGAGACGTGTTGACTGGTTAATGCTATGGAGGATATAGAGACGTGTTGACTGGTTAATGCTATGGAGGATATAGAGACGTGTTGACTGGTTAATGCTATGGAGGATATAGAGACGTGTTGACTGGTTAATGCTATGGAGGGTATTGAGACGTGTTGACTGGTTAATGCTATGGAGGATAGAGAGACGTGTTGACTGGTTAATGCTATGGAGGGTATTGAGACGTGTTGACTGGTTAATGCTATGGAGGATATAGAGACGTGTTGACTGGTTAATGCTATGGAGGATATAGAGACGTGTTGACTGGTTAATGCTATGGAGGATAGAGAGACGTGTTGACTGGTTAATGCTATGGAGGGTATTGAGACGTGTTGACTGGTTAATGCTATGGAGGATAGAGAGACGTGTTGACTGGTTAATGCTATGGAGGGTATTGAGACGTCTTGTGTTGACTGGTTAATGCTATGGAGGATATAGAGATATGTTGACTGGTTAATGCTATGGAGGATAGAGAGACGTGTTGTGTTGACTGGTTAATGCTATGGAGGGTATAGAGACGTGTTGACTGGTTAATGCTATGGAGGATATAGAGATATGTTGACTGGTTAATGCTATGGAGGATAGAGAGACGTGTTGTGTTGACTGGTTAATGCTATGGAGGATATAGAGACGTGTTGACTGGTTAATGCTATGGAGGATATAGAGACGTGTTGACTGGTTAATGCTATGGAGGATATAGAGACGTGTTGACTGGTTAATGCTATGGAGGATATAGAGACGTGTTGTGTTGACTGGTTAATGCTATGGAGGATATAGAGACGTGTTGACTGGTTAATGCTATGGAGGATATAGAGACGTGTTGACTGGTTAATGCTATGGAGGGTATAGAGACGTGTTGTGTTGACTGGTTAATGCTATGGAGGGTATAGAGACGTGTTGACTGGTTAATGCTATGGAGGATATAGAGATATGTTGACTGGTTAATGCTATGGAGGATAGAGAGACGTGTTGACTGGTTAATGCTATGGAGGATATAGAGACGTGTTGACTGGTTAATGCTATGGAGGATATAGAGACGTGTTGACTGGTTAATGCTATGGAGGATATAGAGACCTGTTGTGTTAACTGGTTAATGCTATGGAGGAAATAGAGACGTGTTGACTGGTTAATGCTGTGGAGGGTATTGAGACGTGTTGAGTGGTTAATGCTATTGAGGATATAGAGACGTGTTGACTGGTTAATGCTATGGAGGGTATAGAGACGTGTTGACTGGTTAATGCTATGGAGGATATAGAGACGTGTTGACTGGTTAATGCTATGGAGGGTATAGAGACGTGTTGTGTTGACTGGTTAATGCTATGGAGGGTATAGAGACGTGTTGTGTTGACTGGTTAATGCTATGGAGGGTATAGAGATGTGTTGACTGGTTAATGCTGTGGAGGATATAGAGACGTGTTGACTGGTTAATGCTGTGGAGGATATAGAGACGTGTTGACTGGTTAATTCTATGGAGGATAGAGAGACGTGTTGACTGGTTAATGCTATGGAGGGTATTGAGACGTGTTGACTGGTTAATGCTATGGAGGATAGAGAGACGTGTTGACTGGTTAATGCTATGGAGGGTATTGAGACGTCTTGTGTTGACTGGTTAATGCTATGGAGGATATAGAGATATGTTGACTGGTTAATGCTATGGAGGATAGAGAGACGTGTTGTGTTGACTGGTTAATGCTATGGAGGGTATAGAGACGTGTTGACTGGTTAATGCTATGGAGGATATAGAGATATGTTGACTGGTTAATGCTATGGAGGATAGAGAGACGTGTTGTGTTGACTGGTTAATGCTGTGGAGGATATAGAGACGTGTTGACTGGTTAATGCTATGGAGGATATAGAGACGTGTTGACTGGTTAATGCTATGGAGGATATAGAGACGTGTTGTGTTGACTGGTTAATGCTATGGAGGATATAGAGACGTGTTGACTGGTTAATGCTATGGAGGATATAGAGACGTGTTGTGTTGACTGGTTAATGCTATGGAGGATATAGAGACGTGTTGATTGGTTAATGCTGTGGAGGGTATTGAGACGTGTTGAGTGGTTAATGCTATTGAGGATATAGAGACGTGTTGACTGGTTAATGCTATGGAGGGTATAGAGACGTGTTGACTGGCTAATGCTATGGAGGATATAGAGACGTGTTGACTGGTTAATGCTATGGAGGGTATAGAGACGTGTTGTGTTGACTGGTTAATGCTATGGAGGATATAGAGACGTGTTGACTGGTTAATGCTATGGAGGGTATAGAGACGTGTTGTGTTGACTGGTTAATGCTATGGAGGGTATAGAGATGTGTTGACTGGTTAATGCTATGGAGGATATAGAGACGTGTTGACTGGTTAATGCTGTGGAGGATATAGAGACGTGTTGACTGGTTAATTCTATGGAGGATATAGAGACGTGTTGACTGGTTAATGCTATGGAGGGTATAGAGACGTGTTGACTGGTTAATGCTATGGAGGGTATTGAGACGTGTTGTGTTGACTGGTTAATGCTATGGAGGATATAGAGACGTGTTGACTGGTTAATGCTATGGAGGGTATTGAGACGTGTTGTGTTGACTGGTTAATGCTATGGAGGGTATAGAGACGTGTTGACTGGTTAATGCTATGGAGGATATAGAGACGTGTTGACTGGTTAATGCTGTGGAGGATATAGAGACGTGTTGACTGGTTAATGCTATGGAGGATATAGAGACGTGTTGACTGGTTAATGCTATGGAGGATATAGAGAAGTGTTGACTGATTAATGCTATGGAGGATATAGAGACGTGTTGACTGGTTAATGCTATGGAGGATATAGAGAAGTGTTGTGTTGACTGGTTAATGCTATGGAGGATATAGAGACGTGTTGACTGGTTAATGCTATGGAGGATATAGAGAAGTGTTGACTGGTTAATGCTATGGAGGATATAGAGAAGTGTTGACTGGTTAATGCTATGGAGGATATAGAGACGTGTTGACTGGTTAATGCTATGGAGGATATAGAGAAGTGTTGACTGATTAATGCTATGGAGGATATAGAGACGTGTTGACTGGTTAATGCTATGGAGGATATAGAGAAGTGTTGTGTTGACTGGTTAATGCTATGGAGGATATAGAGACGTGTTGACTGGTTAATGCTATGGAGGATATAGAGAAGTGTTGACTGGTTAATGCTAAGGAGGGTATAGAGACGTGTTGTGTTGACTGGTTAATGCTATGGAGGATATAGAGACTTGTTGACTGGTTAATGCTATGGAGGATATAGAGACTTGTTGACTGGTTAATGCTATGGAGGATATAGAGACGTGTTGACTGGTTAATGCTATGGAGGATATAGAGACGTGTTGTGTTGACTGGTTAATGCTATGGAGGATATAGAGACGTGTTGACTGGTTAATGCTATGGAGGATATAGAGACGTGTTGTGTTGACTGGTTAATGCTATGGAGGATATAGAGACGTGTTGACTGGTTAATGCTATGGAGGATATAGAGAAGTGTTGACTGGTTAATGCTATGGAGGATATAGAGACGTGTTGACTGGTTAATGCTATGGAGGATATAGAGACGTGTTGACTGGTTAATGCTATGGAGGATATAGAGACGTGTTGACTGGTTAATGCTATGGAGGATATAGAGAAGTGTTGACTGATTAATGCTATGGAGGATATAGAGACGTGTTGACTGGTTAATGCTATGTAGGATATAGAGAAGTGTTGTGTTGACTCGTTAATGCTATGGAGGATATAGAGACGTGTTGACTGGTTATTGCTATGGAGGGTATTGAGACGTGTTGACTGGTTAATGCTATGGAGGGTATAGAGACGTGTTGACTGGTTAATGCTATGGAGGGTATTGAGACGTGTTGACTGGTTAATGCTATGGAGGGTATTGAGACGTGTCGTGTTGACTGGTTAGTGCTATGGAGGGTATAGAGACGTGTTGACTGGTTAATGCTATGGAGGATATAGAGACATGTTGACTGGTTAATGCTATGGAGGATAGAGAGACGTGTTGACTGGTTAATGCTATGGAGGATAAAGAGACGTGTTGACTGGTTAATGCTATGGAGGATATAGAGACGTGTTGTGTTGACTGGTTAATGCTATGGAGGATATAGAGACGTGTTGACTGGTTAATGCTATGGAGGATATAGAGACGTGTTTACTGGTTAATGCTATGGAGGATGTAGAGAAGTGTTGACTGGTTAATGTTATGGAGGATATAGAGACGTGTTGTGTTGACTGGTTAATGCTATGGAGGGTATAGAGACGTGTTGACTGCTTAATGCTATGGAGGATATAGAGACGTGTTGACTGGTTAATGCTATGGAGGGTATAGAGATGTGTTGACTGGTTAATGCTATGGAGGATATAGAGACGTGTTGACTGGTTAATGCTGTGGAGGATATAGAGGCGTGTTGACTGGTTAATGCTATGGAGGGTATAGAGACGTGTTGACTGGTTAATGCTATGGAGGATATAGAGATGTTGACTGGTTAATGCTCTGGAGGATATAGAGACGTGTTGACTGGTTAATGCTATGGAGGATATAGAGACGTGTTGAATGGTTAATGCTATGGAGGATATAGAGACGTGTTGACTGGTTAATGCTATGGAGGATATAGAGACGTGTTGACTGGTTAATGCTATGGAGGATATAGAGACGTGTTGTGTTGACTGGTTAATGCTATGGAGGATATAGAGACGTGTTGACTGGTTAATGCTATGGAGGATATAGAGAAGTGTTGTGTTGACTGGTTAATGCTGTGGAGGATATAGAGACGTGTTGACTGGTTAATGCTATGGAGGATATAGAGACGTGTTGACTGGTTAATGCTGTGGAGGATATAGAGACGTGTTGACTGGTTAATGCTGTGGAGGGTATAGAGACGTGTTGACTGGTTAGTGCTATGGAGGATATAGAGACGTGTTGACTGCTTAATGCTATGGAGGATAGAGAGACGTGTTGACTGGTTAATGCTATGGAGGATAGAGAGACGTGTTGACTGGTTAATGTTATGGAGGATATAGAGACGTGTTGTGTTGACTGGTTAATGCTATGGAGGGTATAGAGACGTGTTGACTGCTTAATGCTATGGAGGATATAGAGACGTGTTGACTGGTTAATGCTATGGAGGGTATAGAGACGTGTTGACTGGTTAATGCTATGGAGGATATAGAGACTTGTTGACTGGTTAATGCTGTGGAGGATATAGAGGCGTGTTGACTGGTTAATGCTATGGAGGGTATAGAGACGTGTTGACTGGTTAATGCTATGGAGGATATAGAGATGTTGACTGGTTAATGCTATGGAGGATATAGAGACGTGTTGACTGGTTAATGCTATGGAGGATATAGAGACGTGTTGAATGGTTAATGCTATGGAGGATATAGAGACGTGTTGAATGGTTAATGCTATGGAGGATATAGAGACGTGTTGACTGGTTAATGCTATGGAGGATATAGAGACGTGTTGACTGGTTAATGCTATGGAGGATAGAGAGACGTGTTGTGTTGACTGGTTAATGCTATGGAGGGTATAGAGACGTGTTGACTGGTTAATGCTATGGAGGATATAGAGATATGTTGACTGGTTAATGCTATGGAGGATAGAGAGACGTGTTGTGTTGACTGGTTAATGCTGTGGAGGATATAGAGACGTGTTGACTGGTTAATGCTATGGAGGATATAGAGACGTGTTGACTGGTTAATGCTATGGAGGATATAGAGACGTGTTGTGTTGACTGGTTAATGCTATGGAGGATATAGAGACGTGTTGACTGGTTAATGCTATGGAGGATATAGAGACGTGTTGTGTTGACTGGTTAATGCTATGGAGGATATAGAGACGTGTTGATTGGTTAATGCTGTGGAGGGTATTGAGACGTGTTGAGTGGTTAATGCTATTGAGGATATAGAGACGTGTTGACTGGTTAATGCTATGGAGGGTATAGAGACGTGTTGACTGGCTAATGCTATGGAGGATATAGAGACGTGTTGACTGGTTAATGCTATGGAGGGTATAGAGACGTGTTGTGTTGACTGGTTAATGCTATGGAGGATATAGAGACGTGTTGACTGGTTAATGCTATGGAGGGTATAGAGACGTGTTGTGTTGACTGGTTAATGCTATGGAGGGTATAGAGATGTGTTGACTGGTTAATGCTATGGAGGATATAGAGACGTGTTGACTGGTTAATGCTGTGGAGGATATAGAGACGTGTTGACTGGTTAATTCTATGGAGGATATAGAGACGTGTTGACTGGTTAATGCTATGGAGGGTATAGAGACGTGTTGACTGGTTAATGCTATGGAGGGTATTGAGACGTGTTGTGTTGACTGGTTAATGCTATGGAGGATATAGAGACGTGTTGACTGGTTAATGCTATGGAGGGTATTGAGACGTGTTGTGTTGACTGGTTAATGCTATGGAGGGTATAGAGACGTGTTGACTGGTTAATGCTATGGAGGATATAGAGACGTGTTGACTGGTTAATGCTGTGGAGGATATAGAGACGTGTTGACTGGTTAATGCTATGGAGGATATAGAGACGTGTTGACTGGTTAATGCTATGGAGGATATAGAGAAGTGTTGACTGATTAATGCTATGGAGGATATAGAGACGTGTTGACTGGTTAATGCTATGGAGGATATAGAGAAGTGTTGTGTTGACTGGTTAATGCTATGGAGGATATAGAGACGTGTTGACTGGTTAATGCTATGGAGGATATAGAGAAGTGTTGACTGGTTAATGCTATGGAGGATATAGAGAAGTGTTGACTGGTTAATGCTATGGAGGATATAGAGACGTGTTGACTGGTTAATGCTATGGAGGATATAGAGAAGTGTTGACTGATTAATGCTATGGAGGATATAGAGACGTGTTGACTGGTTAATGCTATGGAGGATATAGAGAAGTGTTGTGTTGACTGGTTAATGCTATGGAGGATATAGAGACGTGTTGACTGGTTAATGCTATGGAGGATATAGAGAAGTGTTGACTGGTTAATGCTAAGGAGGGTATAGAGACGTGTTGTGTTGACTGGTTAATGCTATGGAGGATATAGAGACTTGTTGACTGGTTAATGCTATGGAGGATATAGAGACTTGTTGACTGGTTAATGCTATGGAGGATATAGAGACGTGTTGACTGGTTAATGCTATGGAGGATATAGAGACGTGTTGTGTTGACTGGTTAATGCTATGGAGGATATAGAGACGTGTTGACTGGTTAATGCTATGGAGGATATAGAGACGTGTTGACTGGTTAATGCTATGGAGGATATAGAGACGTGTTGACTGGTTAATGCTATGGAGGATATAGAGAAGTGTTGACTGGTTAATGCTATGGAGGATATAGAGACGTGTTGACTGGTTAATGCTATGGAGGATATAGAGACGTGTTGACTGGTTAATGCTATGGAGGATATAGAGACGTGTTGACTGGTTAATGCTATGGAGGATATAGAGAAGTGTTGACTGATTAATGCTATGGAGGATATAGAGACGTGTTGACTGGTTAATGCTATGTAGGATATAGAGAAGTGTTGTGTTGACTCGTTAATGCTATGGAGGATATAGAGACGTGTTGACTGGTTATTGCTATGGAGGGTATTGAGACGTGTTGACTGGTTAATGCTATGGAGGGTATAGAGACGTGTTGACTGGTTAATGCTATGGAGGGTATTGAGACGTGTTGACTGGTTAATGCTATGGAGGGTATTGAGACGTGTCGTGTTGACTGGTTAGTGCTATGGAGGGTATAGAGACGTGTTGACTGGTTAATGCTATGGAGGATATAGAGACATGTTGACTGGTTAATGCTATGGAGGATAGAGAGACGTGTTGACTGGTTAATGCTATGGAGGATAAAGAGACGTGTTGACTGGTTAATGCTATGGAGGATATAGAGACGTGTTGTGTTGACTGGTTAATGCTATGGAGGATATAGAGACGTGTTGACTGGTTAATGCTATGGAGGATATAGAGACGTGTTTACTGGTTAATGCTATGGAGGATGTAGAGAAGTGTTGACTGGTTAATGTTATGGAGGATATAGAGACGTGTTGTGTTGACTGGTTAATGCTATGGAGGGTATAGAGACGTGTTGACTGCTTAATGCTATGGAGGATATAGAGACGTGTTGACTGGTTAATGCTATGGAGGGTATAGAGATGTGTTGACTGGTTAATGCTATGGAGGATATAGAGACGTGTTGACTGGTTAATGCTGTGGAGGATATAGAGGCGTGTTGACTGGTTAATGCTATGGAGGGTATAGAGACGTGTTGACTGGTTAATGCTATGGAGGATATAGAGATGTTGACTGGTTAATGCTCTGGAGGATATAGAGACGTGTTGACTGGTTAATGCTATGGAGGATATAGAGACGTGTTGAATGGTTAATGCTATGGAGGATATAGAGACGTGTTGACTGGTTAATGCTATGGAGGATATAGAGACGTGTTGACTGGTTAATGCTATGGAGGATATAGAGACGTGTTGTGTTGACTGGTTAATGCTATGGAGGATATAGAGACGTGTTGACTGGTTAATGCTATGGAGGATATAGAGAAGTGTTGTGTTGACTGGTTAATGCTGTGGAGGATATAGAGACGTGTTGACTGGTTAATGCTATGGAGGATATAGAGACGTGTTGACTGGTTAATGCTGTGGAGGATATAGAGACGTGTTGACTGGTTAATGCTGTGGAGGGTATTGAGACGTGTTGACTGGTTAGTGCTATGGAGGATATAGAGACGTGTTGACTGCTTAATGCTATGGAGGATAGAGAGACGTGTTGACTGGTTAATGCTATGGAGGATAGAGAGACGTGTTGACTGGTTAATGTTATGGAGGATATAGAGACGTGTTGTGTTGACTGGTTAATGCTATGGAGGGTATAGAGACGTGTTGACTGCTTAATGCTATGGAGGATATAGAGACGTGTTGACTGGTTAATGCTATGGAGGGTATAGAGACGTGTTGACTGGTTAATGCTATGGAGGATATAGAGACTTGTTGACTGGTTAATGCTGTGGAGGATATAGAGGCGTGTTGACTGGTTAATGCTATGGAGGGTATAGAGACGTGTTGACTGGTTAATGCTATGGAGGATATAGAGATGTTGACTGGTTAATGCTATGGAGGATATAGAGACGTGTTGACTGGTTAATGCTATGGAGGATATAGAGACGTGTTGAATGGTTAATGCTATGGAGGATATAGAGACGTGTTGAATGGTTAATGCTATGGAGGATATAGAGACGTGTTGACTGGTTAATGCTATGGAGGATATAGAGACGTGTTGACTGGTTAATGCTATGGAGGATATAGAGACGTGTTGTGTTGACTGGTTAATGCTATGGAGGATATAGAGGCGTGTTGACTGGTTAATGCTATGGAGGGTATAGAGACGTGTTGACTGGTTAATGCTATGGAGGATATAGAGATGTTGACTGGTTAATGCTCTGGAGGATATAGAGACGTGTTGACTGGTTAATGCTATGGAGGATATAGAGACGTGTTGAATGGTTAATGCTATGGAGGATATAGAGACGTGTTGACTGGTTAATGCTATGGAGGATATAGAGACGTGTTGACTGGTTAATGCTATGGAGGATATAGAGACGTGTTGTGTTGACTGGTTAATGCTATGGAGGATAAAGAGACGTGTTGACTGGTTAATGCTATGGAGGATATAGAGACGTGTTGACTGGTTAATGCTGTGGAGGATATAGAGACGTGTTGACTGGTTAATGCTGTGGAGGGTATTGAGACGTGTTGACTGGTTAGTGCTATGGAGGATATAGAGACGTGTTGACTGCTTAATGCTATGGAGGATAGAGAGACGTGTTGACTGGTTAATGCTATGGAGGATAGAGAGACGTGTTGACTGGTTAATGTTAATGAGGATATAGAGACGTGTTGTGTTGACTGGTTAATGCTATGGAGGGTATAGAGACGTGTTGACTGCTTAATGCTATGGAGGATATAGAGACGTGTTGACTGGTTAATGCTATGGAGGGTATAGAGATGTGTTGACTGGTTAATGCTATGGAGGATATAGAGACGTGTTGACTGGTTAATGCTGTGGAGGATATAGAGGTGTGTTGACTGGTTAATGCTATGGAGGGTATAGAGACGTGTTGACTGGTTAATGCTATGGAGGATATAGAGATGTTGACTGGTTAATGCTATGGAGGATATAGAGACGTGTTGACTGGTTAATGCTATGGAGGATATAGAGACGTGTTGAATGGTTAATGCTATGGAGGATATAGAGACGTGTTGACTGGTTAATATTATGGAGGATATAGAGACGTGTTGACTGGTTAATGCTATGGAGGATATAGAGACGTGTTGTGTTGACTGGTTAATGCTATGGAGGATATAGAGGCGTGTTGACTGGTTAATGCTATGGAGGGTATAGAGACGTGTTGACTGGTTAATGCTATGGAGGATATAGAGACGTGTTGTGTTGACTGGTTAATGCTATGGAGGGTATAGAGACGTGTTGACTGGTTAATGCTATGGAGGATATAGAGACGTGTTGTGTTGACTGGTTAATGCTATGGAGGATATAGAGACGTGTTGACTGGTTAATGCTATGGAGGATATAGAGACGTGTTTACTGGTTAATGCTATGGAGGATATAGAGAAGTGTTGACTGATTAATGCTATGGAGGATATAGAGACGTGTTGACTGGTTAATGCTATGGAGGATATAGAGAAGTGTTGTATTGACTGGTTAATGCTGTGGAGGATATAGAGACGTGTTGACTGGTTAATGCTGTGGAGGATATAGAGACGTGTTGACTGGTTAATGCTGTGGAGGGTATTGAGACGTGTTGACTGGTTAGTGCTATGGAGGATATAGAGACGTGTTGACTGCTTAATGCTATGGAGGATAGAGAGACGTGTTGACTGGTTAATGTTATGGAGGATATAGAGACGTGTTGTGTTGACTGGTTAATGCTATGGAGGGTATAGAGACGTGTTGACTGCTTAATGCTATGGAGGATATAGAGACGTGTTGACTGGTTAATGCTATGGAGGGTATAGAGATGTGTTGACTGGTTAATGCTATGGAGGATATAGAGACGTGTTGACTGGTTAATGCTGTGGAGGATATAGAGGCGTGTTGACTGGTTAATGCTATGGAGGGTATAGAGACGTGTTGACTGGTTAATGCTATGGAGGATATAGAGATGTTGACTGGTTAATGCTATGGAGGATATAGAGACGTGTTGACTGGTTAATGCTATGGAGGATATAGAGACGTGTTGAATGGTTAATGCTATGGAGGATATAGAGACGTGTTGACTGGTTAATGCTATGGAGGATATAGAGACGTGTTGACTGGTTAATGCTATGGAGGATATAGAGACGTGTTGTGTTGACTGGTTAATGCTATGGAGGATAAAGAGACGTGTTGACTGGTTAATGCTATGGAGGATATAGAGACGTGTTGACTGGTTAATGCTATGGAGGATATAGAGACGTGTTGTGTTGACTGGTTAATGCTATGGAGGGTATAGAGACGTGTTGACTGGTTAATGCTATGGAGGATATAGAGACGTGTTGTGTTGACTGGTTAATGCTGTGGAGGATAAAGAGACGTGTTGACTGGTTAATGCTATGGAGGCTTTAGAGACGTGTTGTGTTGACTGGTTAATGCTATGGAGGGTATTGAGACGTGTTGACTGGTTAATGCTGTGGAGGATATAGAGACGTGTTGACTGGTTAATGCTGTGGAGGGTATTGAGACGTGTTGACTGGTTAATGCTGTGGAGGATATAGAGACGTGTTGACTGCTTAATGCTATGGAGGATAGAGAGACGTGTTGACTGGTTAATGCTATGGAGGATATAGAGACGTGTTGACTGGTTAATGTTATGGAGGATATAGAGACGTGTTGTGTTGACTGGTTAATGCTATGGAGGGTATAGAGACGTGTTGACTGCTTAATGCTATGGAGGATATAGAGACGTGTTGACTGGTTAATGCTATGGAGGGTATAGAGATGTGTTGACTGGTTAATGCTATGGAGGATATAGAGACGTGTTGACTGGTTAATGCTGTGGAGAATATAGAGACGTGTTGACTGGTTAATGCTATGGAGGATATAGAGACGTGTTGACTGGTTAATGCTATGGAGGATATAGAGACGTGTTTACTGGTTAATGCTATGGAGGATATAGAGAAGTGTTGACTGATTAATGCTATGGAGGATATAGAGACGTGTTGACTGGTTAATGCTATGGAGGATATAGAGAAGTGTTGACTGGTTATTGCTATGGAGGATATAGAGACGTGTTGACTGGTTAATGCTATGGAGGATATAGAGACGTGTTGACTGGTTAATGCTATGGAGGATAGAGAGACATGTTGACTGGTTAATGCTATGGAGGATATAGAGACGTGTTGACTGGTTAATGCTATGGAGGATATAGAGACGTGTTGTGTTGACTGGTTAATGCTATGGAGGGTATTGAGACGTGTTGACTGGTTAATGCTGTGGAGGATAGAGACGTGTTGACTGGTTAATGCTGTGGAGGGTATTGAGACGTGTTGACTGGTTAATGCTGTGGAGGATATAGAGACGTGTTGACTGCTTAATGCTATGGAGGATAGAGAGACGTGTTGACTGGTTAATGCTATGGAGGATATAGAGACGTGTTGACTGGTTAATGTTATGGAGGATATAGAGACGTGTTGTGTTGACTGGTTAATGCTATGGAGGGTATAGAGACGTGTTGACTGCTTAATGCTATGGAGGATATAGAGACGTGTTGACTGGTTAATGCTATGGAGGGTATAGAGATGTGTTGACTGGTTAATGCTATGGAGGATATAGAGACGTGTTGACTGGTTAATGCTGTGGAGGATATAGAGACGTGTTGACTGGTTAATGCTATGGAGGGTATAGAGACGTGTTGACTGGTTAATGCTATGGAGGATATAGAGATGTTGACTGGTTAATGCTATGGAGGATATAGAGACGTGTTGTGTTGACTGGTTAATGCTATGGAGGATATAGAGACGTGTTGACTGGTTAATGCTATGGAGGATATAGAGGCGTGTTGTGTTGACTAGTTAATGCATGGAGGATATAGAGGCGTGTTGACTGGTTAATGCTATGGAGGATATAGAGACGTGTTGACTGGTTAATGCTATGGAGGATATAGAGACGTGTTGTGTTGACTGGTTAATGCTATGGAGGGTATAGAGACGTGTTGACTGGTTAATGCTATGGAGGGTATAGAGACGTGTTGACTGGTTAATGCTATGGAGGATATAGAGACGTGTTGACTGGTTAATGCTGTGGAGGATATAGAGACATGTTGACTGGTTAATGCTATGGAGGATATAGAGACGTGTTGACTGGTTAATGCTGTGGAGGATATAGAGACGTGTTGACTGGTTAATGCTGTGGAGGGTATAGAGACGTGTTGACTGGTTAATGCTATGGAGGGTATAGAGACGTGTTGTGTTGACTGGTTAATGCTGTGGAGGATAAAGAGACGTGTTGACTGGTTAATGCTATGGAGGGTATTGAGACGTGTTGACTGGTTAATGCTATGGAGGGTATAGAGACGTGTTGACTGGTTAATGCTATGGAGGATATAGAGACGTGTTGACTGGTTAATGCTATGGAGGATATAGAGACGTGTTGACTGGTTAATGCTATGGAGGATATAGAGACGTGTTGACTGGTTAATGCTATGGAGGATATAGAGACGTGTTGACTGGTTAATGCTATGGAGGGTATTGAGACGTGTTGACTGGTTAATGCTATGGAGGATATAGAGACATGTTGACTGGTTAATGCTATGGAGGATATAGAGACGTGTTGTGTTGACTGGTTAATGCTATGGAGGATATAGAGACGTGTTGACTGGTTGATGCTATGGAGGATATAGAGACGTGTTGTGTTGACTGGTTAATGCTGTGGAGGATATAGAGACGTGTTGACTGGTTAATGCTATGGAGGATATAGAGACGTGTTGACTGGTTAATGCTATGGAGGATATAGAAGCGTGTTGACTGGTTCATGCTATAGAGGGTATAGAGACGTGTTGACTGGTTAATGCTATGGAGGGTATAGAGTGACGTGTTGACTGGTTAATGCTATGGAGGGTATAGAGACGTGTTGACTGGTTAATGCTATGGAGGATATAGAGACGTGTTGACTGGTTAATGCTATGGAGGATAGAGAGACGTGTTGACTGGTTAATGCTATGGAGGATAGAGAGACGTGTTGACTGGTTAGTGCTATGGAGGATATAGAGACGTGTTGACTGGTTAATGCTATGGAGGGTATAGAGACGTGTTGACTGGTTAATGCTATGGAGGATAGAGAGACGTGTTGACTGGTTCATGCTATGGAGGATATAGAGACGTGTTGACTGGTTAATGCTATGGAGGATATAGAGGCGTGTTGACTGGTTAATGCTATGGAGGATATAGAGACGTTTTGACCGGTTAATGCTGTGGAGGATATAGAGACGTGTTGTGTTGACTGGTTAATGCTATGGAGGATATAGAGACGTGTTGTGTTGACTGGTTAATGCTATGGAGGATATAGAGACGTGTTGACTGGTTAATGCTATGGAGGATATAGAGACGTGTTGACTGGTTAATGCTGTGGAGGATATAGAGACGTGTTGATTGGTTAATGCTATGGAGGATATAGAGACGTGTTGACTGGTTAATGCTATGGAGGATATAGAGAAGTGTTGACTGATTAATGCTATGGAGGATATAGAGACGTGTTGACTGGTTAATGCTATGGAGGATATAGAGAAGTGTTGTGTTGACTGGTTAATGCTATGGAGGATATAGAGACGTGTTGACTGGTTAATGCTATGGAGGATATACAGAAGTGTTGACTGGTTAATGCTATGGAGGATATAGAGAAGTGTTGACTGATTAATGCTATGGAGGATATAGAGACGTGTTGACTGGTTAATGCTATGGAGGATATAGAGAAGTGTTGTGTTGACTGGTTAATGCTATGGAGGATATAGAGGCGTGTTGACTGGTTAATGCTATGGAGGGTATAGAGACGTGTTGACTGGTTAATGCTATGGAGGATATAGAGATGTTGACTGGTTAATGCTCTGGAGGATATAGAGACGTGTTGACTGGTTAATGCTATGGAGGATATAGAGACGTGTTGAATGGTTAATGCTATGGAGGATATGGAGACGTGTTGACTGGTTAATGCTATGGAGGATATAGAGACGTGTTGACTGGTTAATGCTATGGAGGATATAGAGACGTGTTGTGTTGACTGGTTAATGCTATGGAGGATAAAGAGACGTGTTGACTGGTTAATGCTATGGAGGATATAGAGACGTGTTGACTGGTTAATGCTATGGAGGATATAGAGACGTGTTGTGTTGACTGGTTAATGCTATGGAGGGTATAGAGACGTGTTGACTGGTTAATGCTATGGAGGATATAGAGACGTGTTGTGTTGACTGGTTAATGCTATGGAGGATATAGAGACGTGTTGACTGGTTAATGCTATGGAGGATATAGAGACGTGTTTACTGGTTAATGCTATGGAGGATATAGAGAAGTGTTGACTGATTAATGCTATGGAGGATATAGAGACGTGTTGACTGGTTAATGCTATGGAGGATATAGAGAAGTGTTGTGTTGACTGGTTAATGCTGTGGAGGATATAGAGACGTGTTGACTGGTTAATGCTGTGGAGGATATAGAGACGTGTTGACTGGTTAATGCTGTGGAGGGTATTGAGACGTGTTGACTGGTTAGTGCTATGGAGGATATAGAGACGTGTTGACTGCTTAATGCTATGGAGGATAGAGAGACGTGTTGACTGGTTAATGCTATGGAGGATAGAGAGACGTGTTGACTGGTTAATGTTATGGAGGATATAGAGACGTGTTGTGTTGACTGGTTAATGCTATGGAGGGTATAGAGACGTGTTGACTGCTTAATGCTATGGAGGATATAGAGACGTGTTGACTGGTTAATGCTATGGAGGGTATAGAGATGTGTTGACTGGTTAATGCTATGGAGGATATAGAGACGTGTTGACTGGTTAATGCTGTGGAGGATATAGAGGCGTGTTGACTGGTTAATGCTATGGAGGGTATAGAGACGTGTTGACTGGTTAATGCTATGGAGGATATAGAGATGTTGACTGGTTAATGCTATGGAGGATATAGAGACGTGTTGACTGGTTAATGCTATGGAGGATATAGAGACGTGTTGAATGGTTAATGCTATGGAGGATATAGAGACGTGTTGACTGGTTAATGCTATGGAGGACATAGAGACGTGTTGACTGGTTAATGCTATGGAGGATATAGAGACGTGTTGACTGGTTAATGCTATGGAGGATATAGAGACGTGTTGTGTTGACTGGTTAATGCTATGGAGGATAAAGAGACGTGTTGACTGGTTAATGCTATGGAGGATATAGAGACGTGTTGACTGGTTAATGCTATGGAGGATATAGAGACGTGTTGTGTTGACTGGTTAATGCTATGGAGGGTATAGAGACGTGTTGACTGGTTAATGCTATGGAGGATATAGAGACGTGTTGTGTTGACTGGTTAATGCTGTGGAGGATAAAGAGACGTGTTGACTGGTTAATGCTATGGAGGCTTTAGAGACGTGTTGTGTTGACTGGTTAATGCTATGGAGGGTATTGAGACGTGTTGACTGGTTAATGCTGTGGAGGATATAGAGACGTGTTGACTGGTTAATGCTGTGGAGGGTATTGAGACGTGTTGACTGGTTAATGCTGTGGAGGATATAGAGACGTGTTGACTGCTTAATGCTATGGAGGATAGAGAGACGTGTTGACTGGTTAATGCTATGGAGGATATAGAGACGTGTTGACTGGTTAATGTTATGGAGGATATAGAGACGTGTTGTGTTGACTGGTTAATGCTATGGAGGGTATAGAGACGTGTTGACTGGTTAATGCTATGGAGGGTATAGAGACGTGTTGACTGGTTAATGCTATGGAGGATATAGAGACGTGTTGACTGGTTAATGCTGTGGAGGATATAGAGACGTGTTGACTGGTTAATGCTGTGGAGGGTATAGAGACGTGTTGACTGGTTAATGCTATGGAGGGTATAGAGACGTGTTGACTGGTTAATGCTATGGAGGATATAGAGACGTGTTGACTGGTTAATGCTGTGGAGGATATAGAGACGTGTTGACTGGTTAATGCTGTGGAGGGTATAGAGACGTGTTGACTGGTTAATGCTATGGAGGGTATAGAGACGTGTTGACTGGTTAATGCTATGGAGGATATAGAGACGTGTTGACTGGTTAATGCTATGGAGGTTATTGAGACGTGTTGACTGGTTAATGCTATGGAGGATATAGAGACATGTTGACTGGTTAATGCTATGGAGGATATAGAGACGGGTTGTGTTGACTGGTTAATGCTATGGAGGATATAGAGACGTGTTGACTGGTTGATGCTATGGAGGATATAGAGACGTGTTGTGTTGACTGGTTAATGCTGTGGAGGATATAGAGACGTGTTGACTGGTTAATGCTATGGAGGATATAGAGACGTGTTGACTGGTTAATGCTATGGAGGATATAGAAGCGTGTTGACTGGTTCATGCTATAGAGGGTATAGAGACGTGTTGACTGGTTAATGCTATGGAGGGTATAGAGTGACGTGTTGACTGGTTAATGCTATGGAGGGTATAGAGACGTGTTGACTGGTTAATGCTATGGAGGATATAGAGACGTGTTGACTGGTTAATGCTATGGAGGATAGAGAGACGTGTTGACTGGTTAATGCTATGGAGGATAGAGAGACGTGTTGACTGGTTAATGCTATGGAGGGTATAGAGACGTGTTGACTGGTTAATGCTATGGAGGATAGAGAGACGTGTTGACTGGTTCATGCTATGGAGGATATAGAGACATGTTGACTGGTTAATGCTATGGAGGATATAGAGGCGTGTTGACTGGTTAATGCTATGGAGGATATAGAGACGTTTTGACCGGTTAATGCTGTGGAGGATATAGAGACGTGTTGTGTTGACTGGTTAATGCTATGGAGGATATAGAGACGTGTTGTGTTGACTGGTTAATGCTATGGAGGATATAGAGACGTGTTGACTGGTTAATGCTGTGGAGGATATAGAGACGTGTTGACTGGTTAATGCTATGGAGGATATAGAGACGTGTTGACTGGTTAATGCTATGGATGATATAGAGAAGTGTTGACTGATTAATGCTATGGAGGATATAGAGACGTGTTGACTGGTTAATGCTATGGAGGATATAGAGAAGTGTTGTGTTGACTGGTTAATGCTATGGAGGATATAGAGACGTGTTGACTGGTTAATGCTATGGAGGATATACAGAAGTGTTGACTGGTTAATGCTATGGAGGATATAGAGAAGTGTTGACTGGTTAATGCTATGGAGGATATAGAGACGTGTTGACTGGTTAATGCTATGGAGGATATAGAGAAGTGTTGACTGATTAATGCTATGGAGGATATAGAGACGTGTTGACTGGTTAATGCTATGGAGGATATAGAGAAGTGTTGTGTTGACTGGTTAATGCTATGGAGGATATAGAGACGTGTTGACTGGTTAATGCTATGGAGGATATAGAGAAGTGTTGACTGGTTAATGCTAAGGAGGGTATAGAGACGTGTTGTGTTGACTGGTTAATGCTATGGAGGATATAGAGACTTGTTGACTGGTTAATGCTATGGAGGATATAGAGACGTGTTGACTGGTTAATGCTATGGAGGATATAGAGACGTGTTGTGTTGACTGGTTAATGCTATGGAGGATATAGAGACGTGTTGACTGGTTAATGCTATGGAGGATATAGAGACGTGTTGACTGGTTAATGCTATGGAGGATATAGAGACGTGTTGACTGGTTAATGCTATGGAGGATATAGAGAAGTGTTGACTGGTTAATGCTATGGAGGATATAGAGACGTGTTGACTGGTTAATGCTATGGAGGATATAGAGACGTGTTGACTGGTTAATGCTATGGAGGATATAGAGACGTGTTGACTGGTTAATGCTATGGAGGATATAGAGAAGTGTTGACTGATTAATGCTATGGAGGATATAGAGACGTGTTGACTGGTTAATGCTATGTAGGATATAGAGAAGTGTTGTGTTGACTCGTTAATGCTATGGAGGATATAGAGACGTGTTGACTGGTTATTGCTATGGAGGGTATTGAGACGTGTTGACTGGTTAATGCTATGGAGGGTATAGAGACGTGTTGACTGGTTAATGCTATGGAGGGTATTGAGACGTGTTGACTGGTTAATGCTATGGAGGGTATTGAGACGTGTCGTGTTGACTGGTTAGTGCTATGGAGGGTATAGAGACGTGTTGACTGGTTAATGCTATGGAGGATATAGAGATATGTTGACTGGTTAATGCTATGGAGGATAGAGAGACGTGTTGACTGGTTAATGCTATGGAGGATAAAGAGACGTGTTGACTGGTTAATGCTATGGAGGATATAGAGACGTGTTGTGTTGACTGGTTAATGCTATGGAGGATATAGAGACGTGTTGTGTTGACTGGTTAATGCTATGGAGGCTATAGAGACGTGTTGACTGGTTAATGCTATGGAGGATAAAGAGACGTGTTGACTGGTTAATGCTATGGAGGATATAGAGACGTGTTGACTGGTTAATGCTATGGAGGATATAGAGAAGTGTTGACTGATTAATGCTATGGAGGATATAGAGACGTGTTGACTGGTTAATGCTATGGAGGATATAGAGAAGTGTTGTGTTGACTGGTTAATGCTATGGAGGATATAGAGACGTGTTGACTGGTTAATGCTATGGAGGATATAGAGAAGTGTTGTGTTGACTGGTTAATGCTATGGAGGATATAGAGACGTGTTGACTGGTTAATGCTATGGAGGATATAGAGACGTGTTGACTGGTTAATGCTATGGAGGATATAGAGACGTGTTGTGTTGACAGGTTAATGCTATGGAGGGTATAGAGGCGTGTTGACTGGTTAATGCTATGGAGGATATAGAGACGTGTTGACTGGTTAATGCTATGGAGGATATAGAGACGTGTTGTGTTGACTTGTTAATGCTATGGAGGATATAGAGACGTGTTGACTGGTGAATGCTATGGAGGATATAGAGACGTGTTGACTGGTTAATGCTATGGAGGATATAGAGACGTGTTGACTGGTTAATGCTATGGAGGATATAGAGACGTGTTGTGTTGACTGGTTAATGCTATGGAGGATATAGAAACGTGTTGACTGGTTAATGCTATGGAGGATATAGAGACGTGTTGACTGGTTAATGCTATGGAGGATATAGAGACGTGTTGACTGGTGAATGCTATGGAGGATATAGAGACGTGTTGACTTGTTAATGCTGTGGAGGATATAGAGACGTGTTGACTGGTTAATGCTATGGAGGATATAGAGACGTGTTGACTTGTTAATGTTATGGAGGATATAGAGACGTGTTGACTGGTGAATGCTATGGAGGATATAGAGACGTGTTGACTGGTTAATGCTATGGAGGATATAGAGACGTGTTGACTGGTTAATGCTATGGAGGATATAGAGACGTGTTGACTGGTTAATGCTATGGAGGATATAGAGACGTGTTGACTGGTTAATGCTATGGAGGATATAGAGACGTGTTGTGTTGACTGGTTAATGCTATGGAGGATATAGAGACGTGTTGTGTTGACTGGTTAATGCTATGGAGGATATAGAGACGTGTTGTGTTGACTTGTTAATGCTATGGAGGATATAGAGACGTGTTGACTGGTGAATGCTATGGAGGATATAGAGACGTGTTGACTGGTTAATGCTGTGGAGGGTATAGAGACGTGTTGACTGGTTAATGCTGTGGAGGATATAGAGACGTGTTGACTGGTTAATGCTATGGAGGGTATTGAGACGTGTTGTGTTGACTGGTTAGTGCTATGGAGGGTATAGAGACGTGTTGACTGGTTAATGCTATGGAGGATATAGAGATATGTTGACTGGTTAATGCTATGGAGGATAGAGAGACGTGTTGACTGGTTAATGCTATGGAGGATATAGAGACGTGTTGACTGGTTAATGTTATGGAGGATATAGAGACGTGTTGTGTTGACTGGTTAATGCTATGGAGGATATAGAGACGTGTTGACTGCTTAATGCTATGGAGGATAGAGAGACGTGTTGACTGGTTAATGCTATGGAGGATATAGAGACGTGTTGACTGGTTAATGTTATGGAGGATATAGAGACGTGTTGTGTTGACTGGTTAATGCTATGGAGGGTATAGAGACGTGTTGACTGCTTAATGCTATGGAGGATATAGAGACGTGTTGACTGGTTAATGCTGTGGAGGATATAGAGACGTGTTGACTGGTTAATGCTATGGAGGATATAGAGACGTGTTGACTGGTTAATGCTATGGAGGATATAGAGACGTGTTGACTGGTTAATGCTATGGAGGATAAAGAGACGTGTTGACTGGTTAATGCTATGGAGGATATAGAGACGTGTTGTGTTGACTGGTTAATGCTATGGAGGATATAGAGACGTGTTGACTGGTTAATGCTATGGAGGATATAGAGACGTGTTTACTGGTTAATGCTATGGAGGATATAGAGAAGTGTTGACTGGTTAATGTTATGGAGGATATAGAGACGTGTTGTGTTGACTGGTTAATGCTATGGAGGGTATAGAGACGTGTTGACTGCTTAATGCTATGGAGGGTATAGAGATGTGTTGACTGGTTAATGCTATGGAGGATATAGAGACGTGTTGACTGGTTAATGCTGTGGAGGATATAGAGGCGTGTTGACTGGTTAATGCTATGGAGGGTATAGAGACGTGTTGACTGGTTAATGCTATGGAGGATATAGAGATGTTGACTGGTTAATGCTCTGGAGGATATAGAGACGTGTTGACTGGTTAATGCTATGGAGGATATAGAGACGTGTTGAATGGTTAATGCTATGGAGGATATAGAGACGTGTTGACTGGTTAATGCTATGGAGGATATAGAGACGTGTTGACTGGTTAATGCTATGGAGGATATAGAGACGTGTTGTGTTGACTGGTTAATGCTATGGAGGATAAAGAGACGTGTTGACTGGTTAATGCTATGGAGGATATAGAGACGTGTTGACTGGTTAATGCTATGGAGGATATAGAGACGTGTTGTGTTGACTGGTTAATGCTATGGAGGATATAGAGACGTGTTGACTGGTTAATGCTATGGAGGGTATAGAGACGTGTTGACTGGTTAATGCTATGGAGGATATAGAGACGTGTTGACTGGTTAATGCTATGGAGGATATAGAGACGTGTTTACTGGTTAATGCTATGGAGGATATAGAGAAGTGTTGACTGATTAATGCTATGGAGGATATAGAGACGTGTTGAATGGTTAATGCTATGGAGGATATAGAGAAGTGTTGTGTTGACTGGTTAATGCTGTGGAGGATATAGAGACGTGTTGACTGGTTAATGCTATGGAGGATATAGAGATGTGTTGACTGGTTAATGCTGTGGAGGATATAGAGACGTGTTGACTGGTTAATGCTGTGGAGGGTATTGAGACGTGTTGACTGGTTAGTGCTATGGAGGATATAGAGACGTGTTGACTGCTTAATGCTATGGAGGATAGAGAGACGTGTTGACTGGTTAATGCTATGGAGGATATAGAGACGTGTTGACTGGTTAATGTTATGGAGGATATAGAGACGTGTTGTGTTGACTGGTTAATGCTATGGAGGGTATAGAGACGTGTTGACTGCTTAATGCTATGGAGGATATAGAGACGTGTTGACTGGTTAATGCTGTGGAGGATATAGAGACGTGTTGACTGGTTAATGCTATGGAGGATATAGAGACGTGTTGACTGGTTAATGCTATGGAGGATATAGAGACGTGTTGACTGGTTAATGCTATGGAGGATAAAGAGACGTGTTGACTGGTTAATGCTATGGAGGATATAGAGACGTGTTGTGTTGACTGGTTAATGCTATGGAGGATATAGAGACGTGTTGACTGGTTAATGCTATGGAGGATATAGAGACGTGTTTACTGGTTAATGCTATGGAGGATATAGAGAAGTGTTGACTGGTTAATGTTATGGAGGATATAGAGACGTGTTGTGTTGACTGGTTAATGCTATGGAGGGTATAGAGACGTGTTGACTGCTTAATGCTATGGAGGGTATAGAGATGTGTTGACTGGTTAATGCTATGGAGGATATAGAGACGTGTTGACTGGTTAATGCTGTGGAGGATATAGAGGCGTGTTGACTGGTTAATGCTATGGAGGGTATAGAGACGTGTTGACTGGTTAATGCTATGGAGGATATAGAGATGTTGACTGGTTAATGCTCTGGAGGATATAGAGACGTGTTGACTGGTTAATGCTATGGAGGATATAGAGACGTGTTGAATGGTTAATGCTATGGAGGATATAGAGACGTGTTGACTGGTTAATGCTATGGAGGATATAGAGACGTGTTGACTGGTTAATGCTATGGAGGATATAGAGACGTGTTGTGTTGACTGGTTAATGCTATGGAGGATAAAGAGACGTGTTGACTGGTTAATGCTATGGAGGATATAGAGACGTGTTGACTGGTTAATGCTATGGAGGATATAGAGACGTGTTGTGTTGACTGGTTAATGCTATGGAGGATATAGAGACGTGTTGACTGGTTAATGCTATGGAGGGTATAGAGACGTGTTGACTGGTTAATGCTATGGAGGATATAGAGACGTGTTGACTGGTTAATGCTATGGAGGATATAGAGACGTGTTGACTGGTTAATGTTATGGAGGATATAGAGACGTGTTGTGTTGACTGGTTAATGCTATGGAGGGTATAGAGACGTGTTGACTGCTTAATGCTATGGAGGATATAGAGACGTGTTGACTGGTTAATGCTGTGGAGGATATAGAGACGTGTTGACTGGTTAATGCTATGGAGGATATAGAGACGTGTTGACTGGTTAATGCTATGGAGGATATAGAGACGTGTTGACTGGTTAATGCTATGGAGGATAAAGAGACGTGTTGACTGGTTAATGCTATGGAGGATATAGAGACGTGTTGTGTTGACTGGTTAATGCTATGGAGGATATAGAGACGTGTTGACTGGTTAATGCTATGGAGGATATAGAGACGTGTTTACTGGTTAATGCTATGGAGGATATAGAGAAGTGTTGACTGGTTAATGTTATGGAGGATATAGAGACGTGTTGTGTTGACTGGTTAATGCTATGGAGGGTATAGAGACGTGTTGACTGCTTAATGCTATGGAGGGTATAGAGATGTGTTGACTGGTTAATGCTATGGAGGATATAGAGACGTGTTGACTGGTTAATGCTGTGGAGGATATAGAGGCGTGTTGACTGGTTAATGCTATGGAGGGTATAGAGACGTGTTGACTGGTTAATGCTATGGAGGATATAGAGATGTTGACTGGTTAATGCTCTGGAGGATATAGAGACGTGTTGACTGGTTAATGCTATGGAGGATATAGAGACGTGTTGAATGGTTAATGCTATGGAGGATATAGAGACGTGTTGACTGGTTAATGCTATGGAGGATATAGAGACGTGTTGACTGGTTAATGCTATGGAGGATATAGAGACGTGTTGTGTTGACTGGTTAATGCTATGGAGGATAAAGAGACGTGTTGACTGGTTAATGCTATGGAGGATATAGAGACGTGTTGACTGGTTAATGCTATGGAGGATATAGAGACGTGTTGTGTTGACTGGTTAATGCTATGGAGGATATAGAGACGTGTTGACTGGTTAATGCTATGGAGGGTATAGAGACGTGTTGACTGGTTAATGCTATGGAGGATATAGAGACGTGTTGACTGGTTAATGCTATGGAGGATATAGAGACGTGTTTACTGGTTAATGCTATGGAGGATATAGAGAAGTGTTGACTGATTAATGCTATGGAGGATATAGAGACGTGTTGACTGGTTAATGCTATGGAGGATATAGAGAAGTGTTGTGTTGACTGGTTAATGCTGTGGAGGATATAGAGACGTGTTGACTGGTTAATGCTATGGAGGATATAGAGATGTGTTGACTGGTTAATGCTGTGGAGGATATAGAGACGTGTTGACTGGTTAATGCTGTGGAGGGTATTGAGACGTGTTGACTGGTTAGTGCTATGGAGGATATAGAGACGTGTTGACTGCTTAATGCTATGGAGGATAGAGAGACGTGTTGACTGGTTAATGCTATGGAGGATAGAGAGACGTGTTGACTGGTTAATGTTATGGAGGATATAGAGACGTGTTGTGTTGACTGGTTAATGCTATGGAGGGTATAGAGACGTGTTGACTGCTTAATGCTATGGAGGATATAGAGACGTGTTGACTGGTTAATGCTATGGAGGGTATAGAGACGTGTTGACTGGTTAATGCTATGGAGGATATAGAGACGTGTTGACTGGTTAATGCTGTGGAGGATATAGAGGCGTGTTGACTGGTTAATGCTATGGAGGGTATAGAGACGTGTTGACTGGTTAATGCTATGGAGGATATAGAGATGTTGACTGGTTAATGCTATGGAGGATATAGAGACGTGTTGACTGGTTAATGCTATGGAGGATATAGAGACGTGTTGAATGGTTAATGCTATGGAGGATATAGAGACGTGTTGACTGGTTAATGCTATGGAGGATATAGAGACGTGTTGACTGGTTAATGCTATGGAGGATATAGAGACGTGTTGTGTTGACTGGTTAATGCTATGGAGGATATAGAGGCGTGTTGACTGGTTAATGCTATGGAGGGTATAGATTCGTGTTGACTGGTTAATGCTATGGAGGATATAGAGATGTTGACTGGTTAATGCTCTGGAGGATATAGAGACGTGTTGACTGGTTAATGCTATGGAGGATATAGAGACGTGTTGAATGGTTAATGCTATGGAGGATATAGAGACGTGTTGACTGGTTAATGCTATGGAGGATATAGAGACGTGTTGACTGGTTAATGCTATGGAGGATATAGAGACGTGTTGTGTTGACTGGTTAATGCTATGGAGGATAAAGAGACGTGTTGACTGGTTAATGCTATGGAGGATATAGAGACGTGTTGACTGGTTAATGCTGTGGAGGATATAGAGACGTGTTGACTGGTTAATGCTGTGGAGGGTATTGAGACGTGTTGACTGGTTAGTGCTATGGAGGATATAGAGACGTGTTGACTGCTTAATGCTATGGAGGATAGAGAGACGTGTTGACTGGTTAATGCTATGGAGGATAGAGAGACGTGTTGACTGGTTAATGTTATGGAGGATATAGAGACGTGTTGTGTTGACTGGTTAATGCTATGGAGGGTATAGAGACGTGTTGACTGCTTAATGCTATGGAGGATATTGAGACGTGTTGACTTGTTAATGCTATGGAGGGTATAGAGATGTGTTGACTGGTTAATGCTATGGAGGATATAGAGACGTGTTGACTGGTTAATGCTGTGGAGGATATAGAGGCGTGTTGACTGGTTAATGCTATGGAGGGTATAGAGACGTGTTGACTGGTTAATGCTATGGAGGATATAGAGATGTTGACTGGTTAATGCTATGGAGGATATAGAGACGTGTTGACTGGTTAATGCTATGGAGGATATAGAGACGTGTTGAATGGTTAATGCTATGGAGGATATAGAGACGTGTTGACTGGTTAATGCTATGGAGGATATAGAGACGTGTTGACTGGTTAATGCTATGGAGGATATAGAGACGTGTTGTGTTGACTGGTTAATGCTATGGAGGATATAGAGGCGTGTTGACTGGTTAATGCTATGGAGGGTATAGAGACGTGTTGACTGGTTAATGCTATGGAGGATATAGAGATGTTGACTGGTTAATGCTCTGGAGGATATAGAGACGTGTTGACTGGTTAATGCTATGGAGGATATAGAGACGTGTTGAATGGTTAATGCTATGGAGGATATAGAGACGTGTTGACTGGTTAATGCTATGGAGGATATAGAGACGTGTTGACTGGTTAATGCTATGGAGGATATAGAGACGTGTTGTGTTGACTGGTTAATGCTATGGAGGATAAAGAGACGTGTTGACTGGTTAATGCTATGGAGGATATAGAGACGTGTTGACTGGTTAATGCTATGGAGGATATAGAGACGTGTTGTGTTGACTGGTTAATGCTATGGAGGGTATAGAGACGTGTTGACTGGTTAATGCTATGGAGGATATAGAGACGTGTTGTGTTGACTGGTTAATGCTGTGGAGGATAAAGAGACGTGTTGACTGGTTAATGCTATGGAGGCTTTAGAGACGTGTTGTGTTGACTGGTTAATGCTATGGAGGGTATTGAGACGTGTTGACTGGTTAATGCTGTGGAGGATATAGAGACGTGTTGACTGGTTAATGCTGTGGAGGGTATTGAGACGTGTTGACTGGTTAATGCTGTGGAGGATATAGAGACGTGTTGACTGCTTAATGCTATGGAGGATAGAGAGACGTGTTGACTGGTTAATGCTATGGAGGATATAGAGACGTGTTGACTGGTTAATGTTATGGAGGATATAGAGACGTGTTGACTGGTTAATGTTATGGAGGATATAGAGACGTGTTGTGTTGACTGGTTAATGCTATGGAGGGTATAGAGACGTGTTGACTGCTTAATGCTATGGAGGATATAGAGACGTGTTGACTGGTTAATGCTATGGAGGGTATAGAGATGTGTTGACTGGTTAATGCTATGGAGGATATAGAGACGTGTTGACTGGTTAATGCTGTGGAGAATATAGAGACGTGTTGACTGGTTAATGCTATGGAGGATATAGAGACGTGTTGACTGGTTAATGCTATGGAGGATATAGAGACGTGTTTACTGGTTAATGCTATGGAGGATATAGAGAAGTGTTGACTGATTAATGCTATGGAGGATATAGAGACGTGTTGACTGGTTAATGCTATGGAGGATATAGAGAAGTGTTGACTGGTTATTGCTATGGAGGATATAGAGACGTGTTGACTGGTTAATGCTATGGAGGATATAGAGACGTGTTGACTGGTTAATGCTATGGAGGATAGAGAGACATGTTGACTGGTTAATGCTATGGAGGATATAGAGACGTGTTGACTGGTTAATGTTATGGAGGATATAGAGACGTGTTGTGTTGACTGGTTAATGCTATGGAGGGTATTGAGACGTGTTGACTGGTTAATGCTGTGGAGGGTATTGAGACGTGTTGACTGGTTAATGCTGTGGAGGGTATTGAGACGTGTTGACTGGTTAATGCTGTGGAGGATATAGAGACGTGTTGACTGCTTAATGCTATGGAGGATAGAGAGACGTGTTGACTGGTTAATGCTATGGAGGATATAGAGACGTGTTGACTGGTTAATGTTATGGAGGATATAGAGACGTGTTGTGTTGACTGGTTAATGCTATGGAGGGTATAGAGACGTGTTGACTGCTTAATGCTATGGAGGATATAGAGACGTGTTGACTGGTTAATGCTATGGAGGGTATAGAGATGTGTTGACTGGTTAATGCTATGGAGGATATAGAGACGTGTTGACTGGTTAATGCTGTGGAGGATATAGAGACGTGTTGACTGGTTAATGCTATGGAGGGTATAGAGACGTGTTGACTGGTTAATGCTATGGAGGATATAGAGATGTTGACTGGTTAATGCTCTGGAGGATATAGAGACGTGTTGACTGGTTAATGCTATGGAGGATATAGAGACGTGTTGAATGGTTAATGCTATGGAGGATATAGAGACGTGTTGACTGGTTAATGCTATGGAGGATATAGAGACGTGTTGACTGGTTAATGCTATGGAGGATATAGAGACGTGTTGTGTTGACTGGTTAATGCTATGGAGGATAAAGAGACGTGTTGACTGGTTAATGCTATGGAGGATATAGAGACGTGTTGACTGGTTAATGCTATGGAGGATATAGAGACGTGTTGTGTTGACTGGTTAATGCTATGGAGGGTATAGAGACGTGTTGACTGGTTAATGCTATGGAGGATATAGAGACGTGTTGTGTTGACTGGTTAATGCTGTGGAGGATAAAGAGACGTGTTGACTGGTTAATGCTATGGAGGCTTTAGAGACGTGTTGTGTTGACTGGTTAATGCTATGGAGGGTATTGAGACGTGTTGACTGGTTAATGCTGTGGAGGATATAGAGACGTGTTGACTGGTTAATGCTGTGGAGGGTATTGAGACGTGTTGACTGGTTAATGCTGTGGAGGATATAGAGACGTGTTGACTGCTTAATGCTATGGAGGATAGAGAGACGTGTTGACTGGTTAATGCTATGGAGGATATAGAGACGTGTTGACTGGTTAATGTTATGGAGGATATAGAGACGTGTTGTGTTGACTGGTTAATGCTATGGAGGGTATAGAGACGTGTTGACTGCTTAATGCTATGGAGGATATAGAGACGTGTTGACTGGTTAATGCTATGGAGGGTATAGAGATGTGTTGACTGGTTAATGCTATGGAGGATATAGAGACGTGTTGACTGGTTAATGCTGTGGAGAATATAGAGACGTGTTGACTGGTTAATGCTATGGAGGATATAGAGACGTGTTGACTGGTTAATGCTATGGAGGATATAGAGACGTGTTTACTGGTTAATGCTATGGAGGATATAGAGAAGTGTTGACTGATTAATGCTATGGAGGATATAGAGACGTGTTGACTGGTTAATGCTATGGAGGATATAGAGAAGTGTTGACTGGTTATTGCTATGGAGGATATAGAGACGTGTTGACTGGTTAATGCTATGGAGGATATAGAGACGTGTTGACTGGTTAATGCTATGGAGGATAGAGAGACATGTTGACTGGTTAATGCTATGGAGGATATAGAGACGTGTTGACTGGTTAATGTTATGGAGGATATAGAGACGTGTTGTGTTGACTGGTTAATGCTATGGAGGGTATTGAGACGTGTTGACTGGTTAATGCTGTGGAGGGTATTGAGACGTGTTGACTGGTTAATGCTGTGGAGGGTATTGAGACGTGTTGACTGGTTAATGCTGTGGAGGATATAGAGACGTGTTGACTGCTTAATGCTATGGAGGATAGAGAGACGTGTTGACTGGTTAATGCTATGGAGGATATAGAGACGTGTTGACTGGTTAATGTTATGGAGGATATAGAGACGTGTTGTGTTGACTGGTTAATGCTATGGAGGGTATAGAGACGTGTTGACTGCTTAATGCTATGGAGGATATAGAGACGTGTTGACTGGTTAATGCTATGGAGGGTATAGAGATGTGTTGACTGGTTAATGCTATGGAGGATATAGAGACGTGTTGACTGGTTAATGCTGTGGAGGATATAGAGACGTGTTGACTGGTTAATGCTATGGAGGGTATAGAGACGTGTTGACTGGTTAATGCTATGGAGGATATAGAGATGTTGACTGGTTAATGCTATGGAGGATAGAGAGACGTGTTGTGTTGACTGGTTAATGCTATGGAGGATATAGAGACGTGTTGACTGGTTAATGCTATGGAGGATATAGAGGCGTGTTGTGTTGACTAGTTAATGCATGGAGGATATAGAGGCGTGTTGACTGGTTAATGCTATGGAGGATATAGAGACGTGTTGACTGGTTAATGCTATGGAGGATATAGAGACGTGTTGTGTTGACTGGTTAATGCTATGGAGGGTATAGAGACGTGTTGACTGGTTAATGCTATGGAGGGTATAGAGACGTGTTGACTGGTTAATGCTATGGAGGATATAGAGACGTGTTGACTGGTTAATGCTGTGGAGGATATAGAGACGTGTTGACTGGTTAATGCTGTGGAGGATATAGAGACGTGTTGACTGGTTAATGCTATGGAGGATATAGAGACGTGTTGACTGGTTAATGCTGTGGAGGATATAGAGACGTGTTGACTGGTTAATGCTATGGAGGGTATAGAGACGTGTTGTGTTGACTGGTTAATGCTGTGGAGGATAAAGAGACGTGTTGACTGGTTAATGCTATGGAGGCTTTAGAGACGTGTTGACTGGTTAATGCTATGGAGGATATAGAGACGTGTTGACTGGTTAATGCTATGGAGGATATAGAGACGTGTTGACTGGTTAATGCTATGGAGGATATAGAGACGTGTTGACTGGTTAATGCTATGGAGGATATAGAGACGTGTTGACTGGTTAATGCTATGGAGGATATAGAGACGTGTTGACTGGTTAATGCTATGGAGGATATTGAGACGTGTTGACTGGTTAATGCTATGGAGGATATAGAGACATGTTGACTGGTTAATGCTATGGAGGATATAGAGACGTGTTGTGTTGACTGGTTAATGCTATGGAGGATATAGAGACGTGTTGACTGGTTGATGCTATGGAGGATATAGAGACGTGTTGTGTTGACTGGTTAATGCTGTGGAGGATATAGAGACGTTTTGACTGGTTAATGCTATGGAGGATATAGAGACGTGTTGACTGGTTAATGCTATGGAGGATATAGAAGCGTGTTGACTGGTTCATGCTATAGAGGGTATAGAGACGTGTTGACTGGTTAATGCTATGGAGGGTATAGAGTGACGTGTTGACTGGTTAATGCTATGGAGGGTATAGAGATGTGTTGACTGGTTAATGCTATGGAGGATATAGAGACGTGTTGACTGGTTAATGCTATGGAGGATAGAGAGACGTGTTGACTGGTTAATGCTATGGAGGATAGAGAGACGTGTTGACTGGTTAGTGCTATGGAGGATATAGAGACGTGTTGACTGGTTAATGCTATGGAGGGTATAGAGACGTGTTGACTGGTTAATGCTATGGAGGATAGAGAGACGTGTTGACTGGTTCATGCTATGGAGGATATAGAGACGTGTTGACTGGTTAATGCTATGGAGGATATAGAGGCGTGTTGACTGGTTAATGCTATGGAGGATATAGAGACGTTTTGACCGGTTAATGCTGTGGAGGATATAGAGACGTGTTGTGTTGACTGGTTAATGCTATGGAGGATATAGAGACGTGTTGTGTTGACTGGTTAATGCTATGGAGGATATAGAGACGTGTTGACTGGTTAATGCTATGGAGGATATAGAGACGTGTTGACTGGTTCATGCTATGGAGGATATAGAGACGTGTTGACTGGTTAATGCTATGGAGGATATAGAGACGTTTTGACTGGTTAATGCTGTGGAGGATATAGAGAAGTGTTGTGTTGACTGGTTAATGCTATGGAGGATATAGAGACGTGTTGTGTTGACTGGTTAATGCTATGGAGGATATAGAGGCGTGTTGACTGGTTAATGCTATGGAGGATATAGAGACGTGTTGACTGGTTAATGCTATGGAGGATATAGAGACGTGTTGTGTTGACTGGTTAATGATATGGAGGATATAGAGACGTGTTGACTGGTTAATGCTATGGAGGGTATAGAGGCGTGTTGTGTTGACTAGTTAATGCATGGAGGATATAGAGGCGTGTTGACTGGTTAATGCTATGTAGGATATAGAGATGTGTTGACTGGTTAATGCTATGGAGGATATAGAGACGTGTTGACTGGTTAATGCTATGGAGGATATAGAGACGTGTTGACTGGTTAATGCTATGGAGGATATAGAGACGTGTTGTGTTGACTGGTTAATGCTATGGAGGATATAGAGACGTGTTGTTTTGACTGGTTAATGCTATGGAGGATATAGAAGTGTTCACTGGTTAATGCTATGGAGGATATAGAGACGTGTTGACTGGTTAATGCTATGGAGGATATAGAGACGTGTTGACTGGTTCATGCTATGGAGGATATAGAGACGTGTTGACTGGTTCATGCTATGGAGGCTATAGAGACGTGTTGACTGGTTAATGCTATGGAGGATATAGAGACGTGTTGACTGGTTAATGCTATGGAGGATATAGAGACGTGTTGACTGGTTAATGCTATGGAGGCTATAGAGACGTGTTGACTGGTTCATGCTATGGAGGCTATAGAGACGTGTTGACTGGTTAATGCTATGGAGGATATAGAGACGTGTTGTGTTGACTGGTTAATGCTATGGAGGATATAGAGACGTGTTGACTGGTTAATGCTATGGAGGATATGGAGACGTGTTGACTGGTTAATGCTGTGGAGGGTATAGAGACGTGTTGTGTTGACTGGTTAATGCTATGGAGGATATAGAGACGTGTTGGTTTGACTGGTTAATGCTATGGAGGATATAGAGACGTGTTGACTGGTTAATGCTATGGAGGATATAGAGACGTGTTGACTGGTTAATGCTATGGAGGATATAGAGACGTGTTGTGTTGACTGGTTAATGCTATGGAGGATATAGAGACGTGTTGACTGGTTAATGCTATGGAGGATATAGAGACGTGTTGACTGGCTAATGCTATGGAGGGTATAGAGACGTGTTGACTGGTTAATGCTATGGACGATATAGAGACGTGTTGTGTTGACTGGTTAATGCTATGGAGGATATAGAGACGTGTTGACTGGTTAGAGCTATGGAGGGTATAGAGACGTGTTGACTGGTTAATGCTATGGAGGATATAGAGACGTGTTGACTGGTTAATGCTATGGAGGGTATAGAGACGTGTTGACTGGTTAATGCTATGGAGGGTTTAGAGACGTGTTGACTGGTTAATGCTATGGAGGATATAGAGACGTGTTGACTGGTTAATGCTATGGAGGGTATAGAGACGTGTTAACTGGTTAATGCTATGGAGGATATAGAGACGTGTTGACTGGTTAATGCTATGGAGGATATGGAGACGTTGACTGGTTAATGCTGTGGAGGGTATAGAGACGTGTTGTGTTGACTGGTTAATGCTATGGAGGATATAGAGACGTGTTGACTGGTTAATGCTATGGAGGATATAGAGACGTGTTGTGTTGACTGGTTAATGCTATGGAGGATATAGAGACGTGTTGACTGGTTAATGCTATGGAGGATAGAGAGACATGTTGACTGGTTAATGCTATGGAGGATATAGAGACGTGTTGACTGGTTAATGTTATGGAGGATATAGAGACGTGTTGTGTTGACTGGTTAATGCTATGGAGGGTATTGAGACGTGTTGACTGGTTAATGCTGTGGAGGGTATTGAGACGTGTTGACTGGTTAATGCTGTGGAGGGTATTGAGACGTGTTGACTGGTTAATGCTGTGGAGGATATAGAGACGTGTTGACTGCTTAATGCTATGGAGGATAGAGAGACGTGTTGACTGGTTAATGCTATGGAGGATATAGAGACGTGTTGACTGGTTAATGTTATGGAGGATATAGAGACGTGTTGTGTTGACTGGTTAATGCTATGGAGGGTATAGAGACGTGTTGACTGCTTAATGCTATGGAGGATATAGAGACGTGTTGACTGGTTAATGCTATGGAGGGTATAGAGATGTGTTGACTGGTTAATGCTATGGAGGATATAGAGACGTGTTGACTGGTTAATGCTGTGGAGGATATAGAGACGTGTTGACTGGTTAATGCTATGGAGGGTATAGAGACGTGTTGACTGGTTAATGCTATGGAGGATATAGAGATGTTGACTGGTTAATGCTATGGAGGATAGAGAGACGTGTTGTGTTGACTGGTTAATGCTATGGAGGATATAGAGACGTGTTGACTGGTTAATGCTATGGAGGATATAGAGGCGTGTTGTGTTGACTAGTTAATGCATGGAGGATATAGAGGCGTGTTGACTGGTTAATGCTATGGAGGATATAGAGACGTGTTGACTGGTTAATGCTATGGAGGATATAGAGACGTGTTGTGTTGACTGGTTAATGCTATGGAGGGTATAGAGACGTGTTGACTGGTTAATGCTATGGAGGGTATAGAGACGTGTTGACTGGTTAATGCTATGGAGGATATAGAGACGTGTTGACTGGTTAATGCTGTGGAGGATATAGAGACGTGTTGACTGGTTAATGCTGTGGAGGATATAGAGACGTGTTGACTGGTTAATGCTATGGAGGATATAGAGACGTGTTGACTGGTTAATGCTGTGGAGGATATAGAGACGTGTTGACTGGTTAATGCTATGGAGGGTATAGAGACGTGTTGTGTTGACTGGTTAATGCTGTGGAGGATAAAGAGACGTGTTGACTGGTTAATGCTATGGAGGCTTTAGAGACGTGTTGACTGGTTAATGCTATGGAGGATATAGAGACGTGTTGACTGGTTAATGCTATGGAGGATATAGAGACGTGTTGACTGGTTAATGCTATGGAGGATATAGAGACGTGTTGACTGGTTAATGCTATGGAGGATATAGAGACGTGTTGACTGGTTAATGCTATGGAGGATATAGAGACGTGTTGACTGGTTAATGCTATGGAGGATATTGAGACGTGTTGACTGGTTAATGCTATGGAGGATATAGAGACATGTTGACTGGTTAATGCTATGGAGGATATAGAGACGTGTTGTGTTGACTGGTTAATGCTATGGAGGATATAGAGACGTGTTGACTGGTTAATGCTATGGAGGGTATAGAGATGTGTTGACTGGTTAATGCTATGGAGGATATAGAGACGTGTTGACTGGTTAATGCTGTGGAGAATATAGAGACGTGTTGACTGGTTAATGCTATGGAGGATATAGAGACGTGTTGACTGGTTAATGCTATGGAGGATATAGAGACGTGTTTACTGGTTAATGCTATGGAGGATATAGAGAAGTGTTGACTGATTAATGCTATGGAGGATATAGAGACGTGTTGACTGGTTAATGCTATGGAGGATATAGAGAAGTGTTGACTGGTTATTGCTATGGAGGATATAGAGACGTGTTGACTGGTTAATGCTATGGAGGATATAGAGACGTGTTGACTGGTTAATGCTATGGAGGATAGAGAGACATGTTGACTGGTTAATGCTATGGAGGATATAGAGACGTGTTGACTGGTTAATGTTATGGAGGATATAGAGACGTGTTGTGTTGACTGGTTAATGCTATGGAGGGTATTGAGACGTGTTGACTGGTTAATGCTGTGGAGGGTATTGAGACGTGTTGACTGGTTAATGCTGTGGAGGGTATTGAGACGTGTTGACTGGTTAATGCTGTGGAGGATATAGAGACGTGTTGACTGCTTAATGCTATGGAGGATAGAGAGACGTGTTGACTGGTTAATGCTATGGAGGATATAGAGACGTGTTGACTGGTTAATGTTATGGAGGATATAGAGACGTGTTGTGTTGACTGGTTAATGCTATGGAGGGTATAGAGACGTGTTGACTGCTTAATGCTATGGAGGATATAGAGACGTGTTGACTGGTTAATGCTATGGAGGGTATAGAGATGTGTTGACTGGTTAATGCTATGGAGGATATAGAGACGTGTTGACTGGTTAATGCTGTGGAGGATATAGAGACGTGTTGACTGGTTAATGCTATGGAGGGTATAGAGACGTGTTGACTGGTTAATGCTATGGAGGATATAGAGATGTTGACTGGTTAATGCTCTGGAGGATATAGAGACGTGTTGACTGGTTAATGCTATGGAGGATATAGAGACGTGTTGAATGGTTAATGCTATGGAGGATATAGAGACGTGTTGACTGGTTAATGCTATGGAGGATATAGAGACGTGTTGACTGGTTAATGCTATGGAGGATATAGAGACGTGTTGTGTTGACTGGTTAATGCTATGGAGGATAAAGAGACGTGTTGACTGGTTAATGCTATGGAGGATATAGAGACGTGTTGACTGGTTAATGCTATGGAGGATATAGAGACGTGTTGTGTTGACTGGTTAATGCTATGGAGGGTATAGAGACGTGTTGACTGGTTAATGCTATGGAGGATATAGAGACGTGTTGTGTTGACTGGTTAATGCTGTGGAGGATAAAGAGACGTGTTGACTGGTTAATGCTATGGAGGCTTTAGAGACGTGTTGTGTTGACTGGTTAATGCTATGGAGGGTATTGAGACGTGTTGACTGGTTAATGCTGTGGAGGATATAGAGACGTGTTGACTGGTTAATGCTGTGGAGGGTATTGAGACGTGTTGACTGGTTAATGCTGTGGAGGATATAGAGACGTGTTGACTGCTTAATGCTATGGAGGATAGAGAGACGTGTTGACTGGTTAATGCTATGGAGGATATAGAGACGTGTTGACTGGTTAATGTTATGGAGGATATAGAGACGTGTTGTGTTGACTGGTTAATGCTATGGAGGGTATAGAGACGTGTTGACTGCTTAATGCTATGGAGGATATAGAGACGTGTTGACTGGTTAATGCTATGGAGGGTATAGAGATGTGTTGACTGGTTAATGCTATGGAGGATATAGAGACGTGTTGACTGGTTAATGCTGTGGAGAATATAGAGACGTGTTGACTGGTTAATGCTATGGAGGATATAGAGACGTGTTGACTGGTTAATGCTATGGAGGATATAGAGACGTGTTTACTGGTTAATGCTATGGAGGATATAGAGAAGTGTTGACTGATTAATGCTATGGAGGATATAGAGACGTGTTGACTGGTTAATGCTATGGAGGATATAGAGAAGTGTTGACTGGTTATTGCTATGGAGGATATAGAGACGTGTTGACTGGTTAATGCTATGGAGGATATAGAGACGTGTTGACTGGTTAATGCTATGGAGGATAGAGAGACATGTTGACTGGTTAATGCTATGGAGGATATAGAGACGTGTTGACTGGTTAATGTTATGGAGGATATAGAGACGTGTTGTGTTGACTGGTTAATGCTATGGAGGGTATTGAGACGTGTTGACTGGTTAATGCTGTGGAGGGTATTGAGACGTGTTGACTGGTTAATGCTGTGGAGGGTATTGAGACGTGTTGACTGGTTAATGCTGTGGAGGATATAGAGACGTGTTGACTGCTTAATGCTATGGAGGATAGAGAGACGTGTTGACTGGTTAATGCTATGGAGGATATAGAGACGTGTTGACTGGTTAATGTTATGGAGGATATAGAGACGTGTTGTGTTGACTGGTTAATGCTATGGAGGGTATAGAGACGTGTTGACTGCTTAATGCTATGGAGGATATAGAGACGTGTTGACTGGTTAATGCTATGGAGGGTATAGAGATGTGTTGACTGGTTAATGCTATGGAGGATATAGAGACGTGTTGACTGGTTAATGCTGTGGAGGATATAGAGACGTGTTGACTGGTTAATGCTATGGAGGGTATAGAGACGTGTTGACTGGTTAATGCTATGGAGGATATAGAGATGTTGACTGGTTAATGCTATGGAGGATAGAGAGACGTGTTGTGTTGACTGGTTAATGCTATGGAGGATATAGAGACGTGTTGACTGGTTAATGCTATGGAGGATATAGAGGCGTGTTGTGTTGACTAGTTAATGCATGGAGGATATAGAGGCGTGTTGACTGGTTAATGCTATGGAGGATATAGAGACGTGTTGACTGGTTAATGCTATGGAGGATATAGAGACGTGTTGTGTTGACTGGTTAATGCTATGGAGGGTATAGAGACGTGTTGACTGGTTAATGCTATGGAGGGTATAGAGACGTGTTGACTGGTTAATGCTATGGAGGATATAGAGACGTGTTGACTGGTTAATGCTGTGGAGGATATAGAGACGTGTTGACTGGTTAATGCTGTGGAGGATATAGAGACGTGTTGACTGGTTAATGCTATGGAGGATATAGAGACGTGTTGACTGGTTAATGCTGTGGAGGATATAGAGACGTGTTGACTGGTTAATGCTATGGAGGGTATAGAGACGTGTTGTGTTGACTGGTTAATGCTGTGGAGGATAAAGAGACGTGTTGACTGGTTAATGCTATGGAGGCTTTAGAGACGTGTTGACTGGTTAATGCTATGGAGGATATAGAGACGTGTTGACTGGTTAATGCTATGGAGGATATAGAGACGTGTTGACTGGTTAATGCTATGGAGGATATAGAGACGTGTTGACTGGTTAATGCTATGGAGGATATAGAGACGTGTTGACTGGTTAATGCTATGGAGGATATAGAGACGTGTTGACTGGTTAATGCTATGGAGGATATTGAGACGTGTTGACTGGTTAATGCTATGGAGGATATAGAGACATGTTGACTGGTTAATGCTATGGAGGATATAGAGACGTGTTGTGTTGACTGGTTAATGCTATGGAGGATATAGAGACGTGTTGACTGGTTGATGCTATGGAGGATATAGAGACGTGTTGTGTTGACTGGTTAATGCTGTGGAGGATATAGAGACGTTTTGACTGGTTAATGCTATGGAGGATATAGAGACGTGTTGACTGGTTAATGCTATGGAGGATATAGAAGCGTGTTGACTGGTTCATGCTATAGAGGGTATAGAGACGTGTTGACTGGTTAATGCTATGGAGGGTATAGAGTGACGTGTTGACTGGTTAATGCTATGGAGGGTATAGAGATGTGTTGACTGGTTAATGCTATGGAGGATATAGAGACGTGTTGACTGGTTAATGCTATGGAGGATAGAGAGACGTGTTGACTGGTTAATGCTATGGAGGATAGAGAGACGTGTTGACTGGTTAGTGCTATGGAGGATATAGAGACGTGTTGACTGGTTAATGCTATGGAGGGTATAGAGACGTGTTGACTGGTTAATGCTATGGAGGATAGAGAGACGTGTTGACTGGTTCATGCTATGGAGGATATAGAGACGTGTTGACTGGTTAATGCTATGGAGGATATAGAGGCGTGTTGACTGGTTAATGCTATGGAGGATATAGAGACGTTTTGACCGGTTAATGCTGTGGAGGATATAGAGACGTGTTGTGTTGACTGGTTAATGCTATGGAGGATATAGAGACGTGTTGTGTTGACTGGTTAATGCTATGGAGGATATAGAGACGTGTTGACTGGTTAATGCTATGGAGGATATAGAGACGTGTTGACTGGTTCATGCTATGGAGGATATAGAGACGTGTTGACTGGTTAATGCTATGGAGGATATAGAGACGTTTTGACTGGTTAATGCTGTGGAGGATATAGAGAAGTGTTGTGTTGACTGGTTAATGCTATGGAGGATATAGAGACGTGTTGTGTTGACTGGTTAATGCTATGGAGGATATAGAGGCGTGTTGACTGGTTAATGCTATGGAGGATATAGAGACGTGTTGACTGGTTAATGCTATGGAGGATATAGAGACGTGTTGTGTTGACTGGTTAATGATATGGAGGATATAGAGACGTGTTGACTGGTTAATGCTATGGAGGGTATAGAGGCGTGTTGTGTTGACTAGTTAATGCATGGAGGATATAGAGGCGTGTTGACTGGTTAATGCTATGTAGGATATAGAGATGTGTTGACTGGTTAATGCTATGGAGGATATAGAGACGTGTTGACTGGTTAATGCTATGGAGGATATAGAGACGTGTTGACTGGTTAATGCTATGGAGGATATAGAGACGTGTTGTGTTGACTGGTTAATGCTATGGAGGATATAGAGACGTGTTGTTTTGACTGGTTAATGCTATGGAGGATATAGAAGTGTTCACTGGTTAATGCTATGGAGGATATAGAGACGTGTTGACTGGTTAATGCTATGGAGGATATAGAGACGTGTTGACTGGTTCATGCTATGGAGGATATAGAGACGTGTTGACTGGTTCATGCTATGGAGGCTATAGAGACGTGTTGACTGGTTAATGCTATGGAGGATATAGAGACGTGTTGACTGGTTAATGCTATGGAGGATATAGAGACGTGTTGACTGGTTAATGCTATGGAGGCTATAGAGACGTGTTGACTGGTTCATGCTATGGAGGCTATAGAGACGTGTTGACTGGTTAATGCTATGGAGGATATAGAGACGTGTTGTGTTGACTGGTTAATGCTATGGAGGATATAGAGACGTGTTGACTGGTTAATGCTATGGAGGATATGGAGACGTGTTGACTGGTTAATGCTGTGGAGGGTATAGAGACGTGTTGTGTTGACTGGTTAATGCTATGGAGGATATAGAGACGTGTTGGTTTGACTGGTTAATGCTATGGAGGATATAGAGACGTGTTGACTGGTTAATGCTATGGAGGATATAGAGACGTGTTGACTGGTTAATGCTATGGAGGATATAGAGACGTGTTGTGTTGACTGGTTAATGCTATGGAGGATATAGAGACGTGTTGACTGGTTAATGCTATGGAGGATATAGAGACGTGTTGACTGGCTAATGCTATGGAGGGTATAGAGACGTGTTGACTGGTTAATGCTATGGACGATATAGAGACGTGTTGTGTTGACTGGTTAATGCTATGGAGGATATAGAGACGTGTTGACTGGTTAGAGCTATGGAGGGTATAGAGACGTGTTGACTGGTTAATGCTATGGAGGATATAGAGACGTGTTGACTGGTTAATGCTATGGAGGGTATAGAGACGTGTTGACTGGTTAATGCTATGGAGGGTTTAGAGACGTGTTGACTGGTTAATGCTATGGAGGATATAGAGACGTGTTGACTGGTTAATGCTATGGAGGGTATAGAGACGTGTTAACTGGTTAATGCTATGGAGGATATAGAGACGTGTTGACTGGTTAATGCTATGGAGGATATGGAGACGTTGACTGGTTAATGCTGTGGAGGGTATAGAGACGTGTTGTGTTGACTGGTTAATGCTATGGAGGATATAGAGACGTGTTGACTGGTTAATGCTATGGAGGATATAGAGACGTGTTGTGTTGACTGGTTAATGCTATGGAGGATATAGAGACGTGTTGACTGGTTAATGCTATGGAGGATAGAGAGACATGTTGACTGGTTAATGCTATGGAGGATATAGAGACGTGTTGACTGGTTAATGTTATGGAGGATATAGAGACGTGTTGTGTTGACTGGTTAATGCTATGGAGGGTATTGAGACGTGTTGACTGGTTAATGCTGTGGAGGGTATTGAGACGTGTTGACTGGTTAATGCTGTGGAGGGTATTGAGACGTGTTGACTGGTTAATGCTGTGGAGGATATAGAGACGTGTTGACTGCTTAATGCTATGGAGGATAGAGAGACGTGTTGACTGGTTAATGCTATGGAGGATATAGAGACGTGTTGACTGGTTAATGTTATGGAGGATATAGAGACGTGTTGTGTTGACTGGTTAATGCTATGGAGGGTATAGAGACGTGTTGACTGCTTAATGCTATGGAGGATATAGAGACGTGTTGACTGGTTAATGCTATGGAGGGTATAGAGATGTGTTGACTGGTTAATGCTATGGAGGATATAGAGACGTGTTGACTGGTTAATGCTGTGGAGGATATAGAGACGTGTTGACTGGTTAATGCTATGGAGGGTATAGAGACGTGTTGACTGGTTAATGCTATGGAGGATATAGAGATGTTGACTGGTTAATGCTATGGAGGATAGAGAGACGTGTTGTGTTGACTGGTTAATGCTATGGAGGATATAGAGACGTGTTGACTGGTTAATGCTATGGAGGATATAGAGGCGTGTTGTGTTGACTAGTTAATGCATGGAGGATATAGAGGCGTGTTGACTGGTTAATGCTATGGAGGATATAGAGACGTGTTGACTGGTTAATGCTATGGAGGATATAGAGACGTGTTGTGTTGACTGGTTAATGCTATGGAGGGTATAGAGACGTGTTGACTGGTTAATGCTATGGAGGGTATAGAGACGTGTTGACTGGTTAATGCTATGGAGGATATAGAGACGTGTTGACTGGTTAATGCTGTGGAGGATATAGAGACGTGTTGACTGGTTAATGCTGTGGAGGATATAGAGACGTGTTGACTGGTTAATGCTATGGAGGATATAGAGACGTGTTGACTGGTTAATGCTGTGGAGGATATAGAGACGTGTTGACTGGTTAATGCTATGGAGGGTATAGAGACGTGTTGTGTTGACTGGTTAATGCTGTGGAGGATAAAGAGACGTGTTGACTGGTTAATGCTATGGAGGCTTTAGAGACGTGTTGACTGGTTAATGCTATGGAGGATATAGAGACGTGTTGACTGGTTAATGCTATGGAGGATATAGAGACGTGTTGACTGGTTAATGCTATGGAGGATATAGAGACGTGTTGACTGGTTAATGCTATGGAGGATATAGAGACGTGTTGACTGGTTAATGCTATGGAGGATATAGAGACGTGTTGACTGGTTAATGCTATGGAGGATATTGAGACGTGTTGACTGGTTAATGCTATGGAGGATATAGAGACATGTTGACTGGTTAATGCTATGGAGGATATAGAGACGTGTTGTGTTGACTGGTTAATGCTATGGAGGATATAGAGACGTGTTGACTGGTTGATGCTATGGAGGATATAGAGACGTGTTGTGTTGACTGGTTAATGCTGTGGAGGATATAGAGACGTTTTGACTGGTTAATGCTATGGAGGATATAGAGACGTGTTGACTGGTTAATGCTATGGAGGATATAGAAGCGTGTTGACTGGTTCATGCTATAGAGGGTATAGAGACGTGTTGACTGGTTAATGCTATGGAGGGTATAGAGTGACGTGTTGACTGGTTAATGCTATGGAGGGTATAGAGATGTGTTGACTGGTTAATGCTATGGAGGATATAGAGACGTGTTGACTGGTTAATGCTATGGAGGATAGAGAGACGTGTTGACTGGTTAATGCTATGGAGGATAGAGAGACGTGTTGACTGGTTAGTGCTATGGAGGATATAGAGACGTGTTGACTGGTTAATGCTATGGAGGGTATAGAGACGTGTTGACTGGTTAATGCTATGGAGGATAGAGAGACGTGTTGACTGGTTCATGCTATGGAGGATATAGAGACGTGTTGACTGGTTAATGCTATGGAGGATATAGAGGCGTGTTGACTGGTTAATGCTATGGAGGATATAGAGACGTTTTGACCGGTTAATGCTGTGGAGGATATAGAGACGTGTTGTGTTGACTGGTTAATGCTATGGAGGATATAGAGACGTGTTGTGTTGACTGGTTAATGCTATGGAGGATATAGAGACGTGTTGACTGGTTAATGCTATGGAGGATATAGAGACGTGTTGACTGGTTCATGCTATGGAGGATATAGAGACGTGTTGACTGGTTAATGCTATGGAGGATATAGAGACGTTTTGACTGGTTAATGCTGTGGAGGATATAGAGAAGTGTTGTGTTGACTGGTTAATGCTATGGAGGATATAGAGACGTGTTGTGTTGACTGGTTAATGCTATGGAGGATATAGAGGCGTGTTGACTGGTTAATGCTATGGAGGATATAGAGACGTGTTGACTGGTTAATGCTATGGAGGATATAGAGACGTGTTGTGTTGACTGGTTAATGATATGGAGGATATAGAGACGTGTTGACTGGTTAATGCTATGGAGGATATAGAGGCGTGTTGTGTTGACTAGTTAATGCATGGAGGATATAGAGGCGTGTTGACTGGTTAATGCTATGTAGGATATAGAGATGTGTTGACTGGTTAATGCTATGGAGGATATAGAGACGTGTTGACTGGTTAATGCTATGGAGGATATAGAGACGTGTTGACTGGTTAATGCTATGGAGGATATAGAGACGTGTTGTGTTGACTGGTTAATGCTATGGAGGATATAGAGACGTGTTGTTTTGACTGGTTAATGCTATGGAGGATATAGAAGTGTTCACTGGTTAATGCTATGGAGGATATAGAGACGTGTTGACTGGTTAATGCTATGGAGGATATAGAGACGTGTTGACTGGTTCATGCTATGGAGGATATAGAGACGTGTTGACTGGTTCATGCTATGGAGGCTATAGAGACGTGTTGACTGGTTAATGCTATGGAGGATATAGAGACGTGTTGACTGGTTAATGCTATGGAGGATATAGAGACGTGTTGACTGGTTAATGCTATGGAGGCTATAGAGACGTGTTGACTGGTTCATGCTATGGAGGCTATAGAGACGTGTTGACTGGTTAATGCTATGGAGGATATAGAGACGTGTTGTGTTGACTGGTTAATGCTATGGAGGATATAGAGACGTGTTGACTGGTTAATGCTATGGAGGATATGGAGACGTGTTGACTGGTTAATGCTGTGGAGGGTATAGAGACGTGTTGTGTTGACTGGTTAATGCTATGGAGGATATAGAGACGTGTTGGTTTGACTGGTTAATGCTATGGAGGATATAGAGACGTGTTGACTGGTTAATGCTATGGAGGATATAGAGACGTGTTGACTGGTTAATGCTATGGAGGATATAGAGACGTGTTGTGTTGACTGGTTAATGCTATGGAGGATATAGAGACGTGTTGACTGGCTAATGCTATGGAGGGTATAGAGACGTGTTGACTGGTTAATGCTATGGACGATATAGAGACGTGTTGTGTTGACTGGTTAATGCTATGGAGGATATAGAGACGTGTTGACTGGTTAGAGCTATGGAGGGTATAGAGACGTGTTGACTGGTTAATGCTATGGAGGATATAGAGACGTGTTGACTGGTTAATGCTATGGAGGGTATAGAGACGTGTTGACTGGTTAATGCTATGGAGGGTTTAGAGACGTGTTGACTGGTTAATGCTATGGAGGATATAGAGACGTGTTGACTGGTTAATGCTATGGAGGGTATAGAGACGTGTTAACTGGTTAATGCTATGGAGGATATAGAGACGTGTTGACTGGTTAATGCTATGGAGGATATGGAGACGTTGACTGGTTAATGCTGTGGAGGGTATAGAGACGTGTTGTGTTGACTGGTTAATGCTATGGAGGATATAGAGACGTGTTGACTGGTTAATGCTATGGAGGATATAGAGACGTGTTGTGTTGACTGGTTAATGCTATGGAGGATATAGAGACGTGTTGACTGGTTAATGCTATGGAGGATATAGAGACGTGTTGACTGGTTAATGCTATGGAGGGTATAGAGACGTGTTGACTGGTTAATGCTATGGAGGATATAGAGACGTGTTGTGTTGACTGGTTAATGCTATGGAGGATATAGAGACGTGTTGACTGGTTAATGCTATGGAGGATATAGAGACGTGTTGACTGGTTAATGCTATGGAGGGTATAGAGACGTGTTGACTGGTTAATGCTATGGAGGATATAGAGACGTGTTGACTGGTTAATGCTATGGAGGATATAGAGACGTGTTGACTGGTTAATGCTGTGGAGGATATAGAGACGTGTTGTGTTGACTGGTTAATGCTGTGGAGGATATAGAGACGTGTTGTGTTGACTGGTTAATGCTGTGGAGGATATAGAGACGTGTTGTGTTGACTGGTAAATGCTATGGAGGATATAGAGACGTGTTGACTGGTTACTGCTATGGAGGATATAGAGCCATGTTGACTGGTTAATGCTATGGAGGATATAGAGACGTGTTGACTGGTTAATGCTATGGAGGATAAAGAGACGTGTTGACTGGTTAATGCTATGGAGGATATAGAGACGTGTTGACTGGTTAGAGCTATGGAGAGTATAGAGACGTGTTGACTGGTTAATGCTATGGAGGATATAGAGACGTGTTGACTGGTTAGAGCTATGGAGGGTTTAGAGACGTGTTGACTGGTTAATGCTATGGAGGGTATAGAGACGTGTTGTGTTGACTGGTTAATGCTATGGAGGATATAGAGCCGTGTTGACTGGTTAATGCTATGGAGGATATAGAGACGTGTTGACTGGTTAATGCTATGGAGGATAAAGAGACGTGTTGACTGGTTAATGCTATGGAGGGTATAGAGACGTGTTGACTGGATAATGCTATGGAGGATATAGAGACATGTTGACTGGTTAATGCTGAGGAGGGTATAGAGACGTGTTGACTGGTTAATGCTTTGGAGGATATAGAGACGTGTTGACTGGTTAATGCTATGGAGGATATAGAGACGTGTTGACTGGTTAATGCTATGGAGGATATAGAGACGTGTTGACTGGTTCATGCTATGGAGGATATAGAGACGTGTTGACTGGTTCATGCTATGGAGGCTATAGAGACGTGTTGACTGGTTAATGCTATGGAGGATATAGAGACGTGTTGTGTTGACTGGTTAATGCTATGGAGGGTATAGAGACGTGTTGACTGGTTAATGCTGTGGAGGATATAGAGACGTGTTGACTGGTTAATGCTATGGAGGATATGGAGACGTGTTGACTGGTTAATGCTATGGAGGATATAGAGACGTGTTGACTGGTTAATGCTATGGAGGGTATGGAGACGTGTTGACTGGTTAATGCTATGGACGATATAGAGACGTGTTGTGTTGACTGGTTAATGCTATGGAGGATATAGAGACGTGTTGACTGGTTAGAGCTATGGAGGGTATAGAGACGTGTTGACTGGTTAATGCTATGGAGGATATAGAGACGTGTTGACTGGTTAGAGCTATGGAGGGTTTAGAGACGTGTTGACTGGTTAATGCTATGGAGGATAAAGAGACGTGTTGACTGGTTAATGCTATGGAGGATAAAGAGACGTGTTGACTGGTTAATGCTGAGGAGGGTATAGAGACGTGTTGACTGGTTAATGCTTTGTCGGATATAGAGACGCGTTGACTGGTTAATGCCATGGCGGATAAAGAGACGTGTTGACTGGTTAATGCTGTGGAGGGTGTAGAGACGTGTTGACTGGTTAATGTTATGGAGGATATAGAGACGTGTTGACTGGTTAATGCTGTGGAGGGTGTAGAGACGTGTTGTGTTGACTGGTTAATGCTATGGAGGATATAGAGACATGTTGACTGGTTAATGCTATGGAGGATAAAGAGACGTGTTGACTGGATAATGCTATGGAGGGTATAGAGACGTGTTGACTGGTTAATGCTATGGAGGATATAGAGATATGTTGACTGGTTAATGCTATGGAGGATAGAGAGACATGTTGACTGGTTAATGCTATGGAGGATATAGAGACGTGTTGACTGCTTAATGCTATGGAGGATATAGAGACGTGTTGACTGGTTAATGCTATGGAGGGTATAGAGATGTGTTGACTGGTTAATGCTATGGAGGATATAGAGACGTGTTGACTGGTTAATGCTGTGGAGGATATAGAGACGTGTTGACTGGTTAATGCTATGGAGGGTATAGAGACGTGTTGACTGGTTAATGCTATGGAGGATATAGAGATGTTGACTGGTTAATGCTATGGAGGATATAGAGACGTGTTGACTGGTTAATGCTATGGAGGATATAGAGACGTGTTGAATGGTTAATGCTATGGAGGATATAGAGACGTGTTGACTGGTTAATGCTATGGAGGATATAGAGACGTGTTGACTGGTTAATGCTATGGAGGATATAGAGACGTGTTGACTGGTTAATGCTATGGAGGATATAGAGACGTGTTGTGTTGACTGGTTAATGCTATGGAGGGTATAGAGACGTGTTGACTGGTTAATGCTATGGAGGGTATAGAGACATGTTGACTGGTTAATGCTATGGAGGATATAGAGACGTGTTGACTGGTTAATGCTGTGGAGGATATAGAGACATGTTGACTGGTTAATGCTATGGAGGATATAGAGACGTGTTGACTGGTTAATGCTGTGGATGATATAGAGACGTGTTGACTGGTTAATGCTATGGAGGATATAGAGACGTGTTGACTGGTTAATGCTATGGAGGATATAGAGACGTGTTGACTGGTTAATGCTATGGAGGATATAGAGACGTGTTGACTGGTTAATGCTATGGAGGATATAGAGAAGTGTTGTGTTGACTGGTTAATGCTATGGAGGATATAGAGACGTGTTGACTGGTTGATGCTATGGAGGATATAGAGACATGTTGACTGGTTAATGCTATGGAGGATATAGAGACCAGTTGACTGGTTAATGCTGTGGAGGATATAGAGACGTGTTGTGTTGACTGGTTAATGCTATGGAGGATAGAGAGACGTGTTGACTGGTTAATGCTATGGAGGATATAGAGACGTGTTGACTGGTTAATGCTATGGAGGATATAGAGACGTGTTGTGTTGACTGGTTAATGCTATGGAGGATATAGAGACGTGTTGACTGGTTAATGCTGTGGAGGATATAGAGACGTGTTGACTGGTTAATGCTATGGAGGATATAGAGACGTGTTGACTGGTTAATGCTATGGAGGATATAGAGACGTGTTGACTGGTTAATGCTGTGGAGGATATAGAGACGTGTTGTGTTGACTGGTTAATGCTATGGAGGATAGAGTGACGTGTTGACTTGTTAATGCTATGGAGGGTATAGAGACGTGTTGTGTTGACTGGTTAATGCTATGGAGGATATAGAGACGTGTTGACTGGTTAATGCTATGGAGGATATAGAGGCGTGTTGTGTTGACTGGTTAATGCTATGGAGGATATAGAGACGTGTTGACTGGTTAATGCTATGGAGGATATAGAGGCGTGTTGACTGGTTCATGCTATGGAGGATATAGAGACGTGTTGACTGGTTCATGCTATGGAGGCTATAGAGACGTGTTGACTGGTTCATGCTATGGAGGCTATAGAGACGTGTTGACTGGTTAATGCTATGGAGGATATAGAGGCGTGTTGACTGGTTAATGCTATGGAGGATATAGAGACGTGTTGACTGGTTAATGCTATGGAGGATATAGAGACGTGTTGTGTTGACTAGTTAATGCATGGAGGATATAGAGGCGTGTTGACTGGTTAATGCTATGTAGGATATAGAGACGTGTTGACTGGTTAATGCTATGGAGGATATAGAGACGTTTTGACCGGTTAATGCTGTGGAGGATATAGAGACGTGTTGTGTTGACTGGTTAATGCTATGGAGGATATAGAGACGTGTTGTGTTGACTGGTTAATGCTATGGAGGATATAGAGACGTGTTGACTGGTTAATGCTATGGAGGATATAGAGACGTGTTGACTCGTTCATGCTATGGAGGATATAGAGACGTGTTGACTGGTTAATGCTATGGAGGATATAGAGACGTTTTGACTGGTTAATGCTGTGGAGGATATAGAGACGTGTTGTGTTGACTGGTTAATGCTATGGAGGATATAGAGACGTGTTGTGTTGACTGGTTAATGCTATGGAGGATATAGAGGCGTGTTGACTGGTTAATGCTATGGAGGATATAGAGACGTGTTGACTGGTTAATGCTATGGAGGATATAGAGACGTGTTGTGTTGACTGGTTAATGCTATGGAGGATATAGAGACGTGTTGACTGGTTAATGCTATGGAGGATATAGAGGCGTGTTGTGTTGACTAGTTAATGCATGGAGGATATAGAGGCGTGTTGACTGGTTAATGCTATGGAGGATATAGAGACGTGTTGACTGGTTAATGCTATGGAGGCTATAGAGACGTGTTGACTGGTTCATGCTATGGAGGCTATAGAGACGTGTTGACTGGTTAATGCTATGGAGGATATAGAGACGTGTTGTGTTGACTGCTTAATGCTATGGAGGATATAGAGACGTGTTGTTTTGACTGGTTAATGCTATGGAGGATATAGAAGTGTTCACTGGTTAATGCTATGGAGGATATAGAGACGTGTTGACTGGTTAATGCTGTGGAGGATATAGAGACGTGTTGTGTTGACTGGTTAATGCTATGGAGGATATAGAGACGTGTTGACTGGTTAATGCTATGGAGGATATAGAGACGTGTTGTGTTGACTGGTTAATGCTATGGAGGGTATAGAGACGTGTTGACTGGTTAATGCTATGGAGGATATAGAGACGTTTTGACTGGTTAATGCTGTGGAGGATATAGAGACGTGTTGTGTTGACTGGTTAATGCTATGGAGGATATAGAGACGTGTTGTGTTGACTAGTTAATGCATGGAGGATATAGAGACGTGTTGACTGGTTAATGCTATGGAGGATATAGAGACGTGTTGACTGGTTAATGCTATGGAGGATATAGAGACGTGTTGTGTTGACTAGTTAATGCATGGAGGATATAGAGGCGTGTTGACTGGTTAATGCTATGTAGGATATAGAGACGTGTTGACTGGTTAATGCTATGGAGGATATAGAGACGCTTTGACCGGTTAATGCTGTGGAGGATATAGAGACGTGTTGACTGGTTAATGCTATGGAGGATATAGAGACGTGTTGTGTTGACTGGTAAATGCTATGGAGGATATAGAGACGTGTTGACTGGTTAATGCTATGGAGGATATAGAGACGTGTTGACTGGTTCATGCTATGGAGGATATAGAGACGTTTTGACTGGTTAATGCTGTGGAGGATATAGAGACGTGTTGACTGGTTAATGCTATGGAGGATATAGAGACGTTTTGACTGGTTAATGCTGTGGAGGATATAGAGACGTGTTGTGTTGACTGGTTAATGCTATGGAGGATATAGAGACGTGTTGTGTTGACTGGTTAATGCTATGGAGGATATAGAGGCGTGTTGACTGGTTAATGCTATGGAGGATATAGAGACGTGTTGACTGGTTAATGCTATGGAGGATATAGAGACGTGTTGTGTTGACTGGTTAATGCTATGGAGGATATAGAGACGTGTTGACTGGTTAATGCTATGGAGGATATAGAGGCGTGTTGTGTTGACTAGTTAATGCATGGAGGATATAGAGGCGTGTTGACTGGTTAATGCTATGGAGGATATAGAGACGTGTTGACTGGTTAATGCTATGGAGGCTATAGAGACGTGTTGACTGGTTGATGCTATGGAGGATATAGAGACGTGTTGACTGGTTAATGCTATGGAGGATATAGAGACGTGTTGACTGGTTAATGCTGTGGAGGATATAGAGACGTGTTGTGTTGACTGGTTAATGCTATGGAGGATAGAGAGACGTGTTGACTGGTTAATGCTATGGAGGATATAGAGACGTGTTGACTGGTTAATGCTATGGAGGATATAGAGACGTGTTGTGTTGACTGGTTAATGCTATGGAGGATATAGAGACGTGTTGACTGGTTAATGCTGTGGAGGATATAGAGACGTGTTGACTGGTTAATGCTATGGAGGATATAGAGACGTGTTGACTGGTTAATGCTATGGAGGATATAGAGACGTGTTGACTGGTTAATGCTGTGGAGGATATAGAGACGTGTTGTGTTGACTGGTTAATGCTATGGAGGATAGAGTGACGTGTTGACTTGTTATTGCTATGGAGGGTATAGAGACGTGTTGTGTTGACTGGTTAATGCTATGGAGGATATAGAGACGTGTTGACTGGTTAATGCTATGGAGGATATAGAGGCGTGTTGTGTTGACTGGTTAATGCTATGGAGGATATAGAGACGTGTTGACTGGTTAATGCTATGGAGGATATAGAGGCGTGTGGACTGGTTCATGCTATGGAGGATATAGAGACGTGTTGACTGGTTCATGCTATGGAGGCTATAGAGACGTGTTGACTGGTTCATGCTATGGAGGCTATAGAGACGTGTTGACTGGTTAATGCTATGGAGGATATAGAGGCGTGTTGACTGGTTAATGCTATGGAGGATATAGAGACGTTTTGACTGGTTAATGCTGTGGAGGATATAGAGACGTGTTGTGTTGACTGGTTAATGCTATGGAGGATATAGAGACGTGTTGACTGGTTAATGCTATGGAGGATATAGAGACGTGTTGTGTTGACTGGTTAATGCTATGGAGGGTATAGAGACGTGTTGACTGGTTAATGCTATGGAGGATATAGAGACGTTTTGACTGGTTAATGCTGTGGAGGATATAGAGACGTGTTGTGTTGACTGGTTAATGCTATGGAGGATATAGAGACGTGTTGTGTTGACTAGTTAATGCATGGAGGATATAGAGACGTGTTGACTGGTTAATGCTATGGAGGATATAGAGACGTGTTGACTGGTTAATGCTATGGAGGCTATAGAGACGTGTTGTGTTGACTAGTTAATGCATGGAGGATATAGAGGCGTGTTGACTGGTTAATGCTATGTAGGATATAGAGACGTGTTGACTGGTTAATGCTATGGAGGATATAGAGACGTTTTGACCGGTTAATGCTGTGGAGGATATAGAGACGTGTTGTGTTGACTGGTTAATGCTATGGAGGATATAGAGACGTGTTGTGTTGACTGGTTAATGCTATGGAGGATATAGAGACGTGTTGACTGGTTAATGCTATGGAGGATATAGAGACGTGTTGACTGGTTCATGCTATGGAGGATATAGAGACGTGTTGACTGGTTAATGCTATGGAGGATATAGAGACGTTTTGACTGGTTAATGCTGTGGAGGATATAGAGACGTGTTGTGTTGACTGGTTAATGCTATGGAGGATATAGAGACGTGTTGTGTTGACTGGTTAATGCTATGGAGGATATAGAGGCGTGTTGACTGGTTAATGCTATGGAGGATATAGAGACGTGTTGACTGGTTAATGCTATGGAGGATATAGAGACGTGTTGTGTTGACTGGTTAATGCTATGGAGGATATAGAGACGTGTTGACTGGTTAATGCTATGGAGGATATAGAGGCGTGTTGTGTTGACTAGTTAATGCATGGAGGATATAGAGGCGTGTTGACTGGTTAATGCTATGGAGGATATAGAGACGTGTTGACTGGTTAATGCTATGGAGGCTATAGAGACGTGTTGACTGGTTCATGCTATGGAGGCTATAGAGACGTGTTGACTGGTTAATGCTATGGAGGATATAGAGACGTGTTGTGTTGACTGGTTAATGCTATGGAGGATATAGAGACGTGTTGTTTTGACTGGTTAATGCTATGGAGGATATAGAAGTGTTCACTGGTTAATGCTATGGAGGATATAGAGACGTGTTGACTGGTTAATGCTATGGAGGATATAGAGACGTGTTGACTGGTTCATGCTATGGAGGATATAGAGACGTGTTGACTGGTTCATGCTATGGAGGCTATAGAGACGTGTTGACTGGTTAATGCTATGGAGGATATAGAGACGTGTTGACTGGTTAATGCTATGGAGGATATAGAGACGTGTTGACTGGTTAATGCTATGGAGGCTATAGAGACGTGTTGACTGGTTCATGCTATGGAGGCTATAGAGACGTGTTGACTGGTTAATGCTATGGAGGATATAGAGACGTGTTGTGTTGACTGGTTAATGCAATGGAGGATATAGAGACGTGTTGACTGGTTAATGCTATGGAGGATATGGAGACGTGTTGACTGGTTAATGCTGTGGAGGGTATAGAGACGTGTTGTGTTGACTGGTTAATGCTATGGAGGATATAGAGACGTGTTGTGTTGACTGGTTAATGCTATGGAGGATATAGAGACGTGTTGACTGGTTAATGCTATGGAGGATATAGAGACGTGTTGTGTTGACTGGTTAATGCTATGGAGGATATAGAGACGTGTTGACTGGTTAATGCTATGGAGGATATAGAGACGTGTTGACTGGCTAATGCTATGGAGGGTATAGAGACGTGTTGACTGGTTAATGCTATGGACGATATAGAGACGTGTTGTGTTGACTGGTTAATGCTATGGAGGATATAGAGACGTGTTGACTGGTTAGAGCTATGGAGGGTATAGAGACGTGTTGACTGGTTAATGCTATGGAGGATATAGAGACGTGTTGACTGGTTAATGCTATGGAGGGTATAGAGACGTGTTGACTGGTTAATGCTATGGAGGGTTTAGAGACGTGTTGACTGGTTAATGCTATGGAGGATATAGAGACGTGTTGACTGGTTAATGCTATGGAGGGTATAGAGACGTGTTGACTGGTTAATGCTATGGAGGATATAGAGACGTGTTGACTGGTTAATGCTATGGAGGATATGGAGACGTTGACTGGTTAATGCTGTGGAGGGTATAGAGACGTGTTGTGTTGACTGGTTAATGCTATGGAGGATATAGAGACGTGTTGACTGGTTAATGCTATGGAGGATATAGAGACGTGTTGTGTTGACTGGTTAATGCTATGGAGGATATAGAGACGTGTTGACTGGTTAATGCTATGGAGGATATAGAGACGTGTTGACTGGTTAATGCTATGGAGGGTATAGAGACGTGTTGACTGGTTAATGCTATGGAGGATATAGAGACGTGTTGTGTTGACTGGTTAATGCTATGGAGGATATAGAGACGTGTTGACTGGTTAATGCTATGGAGGATATAGAGACGTGTTGACTGGTTAATGCTATGGAGGGTATAGAGACGTGTTGACTGGTTAATGCTATGGAGGATATAGAGACGTGTTGACTGGTTAATGCTATGGAGGATATAGAGACGTGTTGACTGGTTAATGCTGTGGAGGATATAGAGACGTGTTGTGTTGACTGGTTAATGCTGTGGAGGATATAGAGACGTGTTGTGTTGACTGGTTAATGCTGTGGAGGATATAGAGACGTGTTGTGTTGACTGGTTAATGCTATGGAGGATATAGAGACGTGTTGACTGGTTAATGCTATGGAGGATATAGAGCCATGTTGACTGGTTAATGCTATGGAGGATATAGAGACGTGTTGACTGGTTAATGCTATGGAGGATAAAGAGACGTGTTGACTGGTTAATGCTATGGAGGATATAGAGACGTGTTGACTGGTTAATGCTATGGAGGATATAGAGACGTGTTGACTGGTTAATGCTATGGAGGATATAGAGGCGTGTTGACTGGTTAATGCTATGGAGGGTATAGAGACGTGTTGACTGGTTAATGCTATGGACGATATAGAGACGTGTTGTGTTGACTGGTTAAGGCTATGGAGGATATAGAGACGTGTTGACTGGTTAGAGCTATGGAGGGTATAGAGACGTGTTGACTGGTTAATGCTATGGAGGATATAGAGACGTGTTGACTGGTTAGAGCTATGGAGGGTTTAGAGACGTGTTGACTGGTTAATGCTATGGAGGGTATAGAGACGTGTTGTGTTGACTGGTTAATGCTATGGAGGATATAGAGACGTGTTGACTGGTTAATGCTATGGAGGATATAGAGACGTGTTGACTGGTTAATGCTATGGAGGATAAAGAGACGTGTTGACTGGTTAATGCTATGGAGGATATAGAGACGTGTTGACTGGTTAATGCTATGGAGGATATAGAGACGTGTTGACTGGTTAATGCTATGGAGGATAAAGAGACGTGTTGACTGGTTAATGCTATGGAGGGTATAGAGACATGTTGACTGGATAATGCTATGGAGGATATAGAGACATGTTGACTGGTTAATGCTGAGGAGGGTATAGAGACGTGTTGACTGGTTAATGCTTTGGAGGATATAGAGACGTGTTGACTGGTTAATGCTATGGAGGATATAGAGACGTGTTGACTGGTTAATGCTATGGAGGATATAGAGACGTGTTGACTGGTTCATGCTATGGAGGATATAGAGACGTGTTGACTGGTTCATGCTATGGAGGCTATAGAGACGTGTTGACTGGTTAATGCTATGGAGGATATAGAGACGTGTTGTGTTGACTGGTTAATGCTATGGAGGGTATAGAGACGTGTTGACTGGTTAATGCTGTGGAGGATATAGAGACGTGTTGACTGGTTAATGCTGTGGAGGATATGGAGACGTGTTGACTGGTTAATGCTATGGAGGATATGGAGACGTGTTGACTGGTTAATGCTATGGAGGATATAGAGACGTTTTGACTGGTTATTGCTATGGAGGATATAGAGACGTGTTGACTGGTTAATGCTATGGAGGGTATGGAGACGTGTTGACTGGTTAATGCTATGGACGATATAGAGACGTGTTGTGTTGACTGGTTAATGCTATGGAGGATATAGAGACGTGTTGACTGGTTAATGCTGTGGAGGGTGTAGAGACGTGTTGACTGGTTAATGTTATGGAGGATATAGAGACGTGTTGACTGGTTAATGCTGTGGAGGGTGTAGAGACGTGTTGTGTTGACTGGTTAATGCTATGGAGGATATAGAGACATGTTGACTGGTTAATGCTATGGAGGATAAAGAGACGTGTTGACTGGTTAATGCTATGGAGGATATAGAGATATGTTGACTGGTTAATGCTATGGAGGATAGAGAGACATGTTGACTGGTTAATGCTATGGAGGATATAGAGACGTGTTGACTGCCTAATGCTATGGAGGATATAGAGACGTGTTGACTGGTTAATGCTATGGAGGGTATAGAGATGTGTTGACTGGTTAATGCTATGGAGGATATAGAGACGTGTTGACTGGTTAATGCTGTGTAGGATATAGAGACGTGTTGACTGGTTAATGCTATGGAGGGTATAGAGACGTGTTGACTGGTTAATGCTATGGAGGATATAGAGATGTTGACTGGTTAATGCTATGGAGGATATAGAGACGTGTTGACTGGTTAATGCTATGGAGGATATAGAGACGTGTTGAATGGTTAATGCTATGGAGGATATAGAGACGTGTTGACTGGTTAATGCTATGGAGGATATAGAGACGTGTTGACTGGTTAATGCTATGGAGGATATAGAGACGTGTTGACTGGTTAATGCTATGGAGGATATAGAGACGTGTTGTGTTGACTGGTTAATGCTATGGAGGGTATAGAGACGTGTTGACTGGTTAATGCTATGGAGGGTATAGAGACATGTTGACTGGTTAATGCTATGGAGGATATAGAGACGTGTTGACTGGTTAATGCTGTGGAGGATATAGAGACATGTTGACTGGTTAATGCTATGGAGGATATAGAGACGTGTTGACTGGTTAATGCTGTGGAGGATATAGAGACGTGTTGACTGGTTAATGCTATGGAGGATATAGAGACGTGTTGACTGGTTAATGCTATGGAGGATATAGAGACGTGTTGACTGGTTAATGCTATGGAGGATATAGAGACGTGTTGACTGGTTAATGCTATGGAGGATATAGAGAAGTGTTGTGTTGACTGGTTAATGCTATGGAGGATATAGAGACGTGTTGACTGGTTGATGCTATGGAGGATATAGAGACGTGTTGACTGGTTAATGCTATGGAGGATATAGAGACGTGTTGACTGGTTAATGCTGTGGAGGATATAGAGACGTGTTGTGTTGACTGGTTAATGCTATGGAGGATAGAGAGACGTGTTGACTGGTTAATGCTATGGAGGATATAGAGACGTGTTGACTGGTTAATGCTATGGAGGATATAGAGACGTGTTGTGTTGACTGGTTAATGCTATGGAGGATATAGAGACGTGTTGACTGGTTAATGCTGTGGAGGATATAGAGACGTGTTGACTGGTTAATGCTATGGAGGATATAGAGACGTGTTGACTGGTTAATGCTGTGTAGGATATAGAGACGTGTTGACTGGTTAATGCTATGGAGGGTATAGAGACGTGTTGACTGGTTAATGCTGTGGAGGATATAGAGACGTGTTGACTGGTTAATGCTATGGAGGATATAGAGACGTGTTGACTGGTTAATGCTGTGTAGGATATAGAGACGTGTTGACTGGTTAATGCTATGGAGGGTATAGAGACGTGTTGACTGGTTAATGCTATGGAGGATATAGAGATGTTGACTGGTTAATGCTATGGAGGATATAGAGACGTGTTGACTGGTTAATGCTATGGAGGATATAGAGACGTGTTGAATGGTTAATGCTATGGAGGATATAGAGACGTGTTGACTGGTTAATGCTATGGAGGATATAGAGACGTGTTGACTGGTTAATGCTATGGAGGATATAGAGACGTGTTGACTGGTTAATGCTATGGAGGATATAGAGACGTGTTGTGTTGACTGGTTAATGCTATGGAGGGTATAGAGACGTGTTGACTGGTTAATGCTATGGAGGGTATAGAGACATGTTGACTGGTTAATGCTATGGAGGATATAGAGACGTGTTGACTGGTTAATGCTGTGGAGGATATAGAGACATGTTGACTGGTTAATGCTATGGAGGATATAGAGACGTGTTGACTGGTTAATGCTGTGGAGGATATAGAGACGTGTTGACTGGTTAATGCTATGGAGGATATAGAGACGTGTTGACTGGTTAATGCTATGGAGGATATAGAGACGTGTTGACTGGTTAATGCTATGGAGGATATAGAGACGTGTTGACTGGTTAATGCTGTGGAGGATATAGAGACGTGTTGTGTTGACTGGTTAATGCTATGGAGGATAGAGAGACGTGTTGACTGGTTAATGCTATGGAGGATATAGAGACGTGTTGACTGGTTAATGCTATGGAGGATATAGAGACGTGTTGTGTTGACTGGTTAATGCTATGGAGGATATAGAGACGTGTTGACTGGTTAATGCTGTGGAGGATATAGAGACGTGTTGACTGGTTAATGCTATGGAGGATATAGAGACGTGTTGACTGGTTAATGCTATGGAGGATATAGAGACGTGTTGACTGGTTAATGCTGTGGAGGATATAGAGACGTGTTGTGTTGACTGGTTAATGCTATGGAGGATATAGAGACGTGTTGTGTTGACTAGTTAATGCATGGAGGATATAGAGACGTGTTGACTGGTTAATGCTATGGAGGATATAGAGACGTGTTGACTGGTTAATGCTATGGAGGATATAGAGACGTGTTGTGTTGACTAGTTAATGCATGGAGGATATAGAGGCGTGTTGACTGGTTAATGCTATGTAGGATATAGAGACGTGTTGACTGGTTAATGCTATGGAGGATATAGAGACGTGTTGTGTTGACTGGTTAATGCTATGGAGGATATAGAAGTGTTCACTGGTTAATGCTATGGAGGATATAGAGACGTGTTGACTGGTTAATGCTATGGAGGATAGAGAGACGTGTTGACTGGTTAATGCTATGGAGGATATAGAGACGTGTTGACTGGTTAATGCTATGGAGGATATAGAGACGTGTTGACTGGTTAATGCTATGGAGGATATAGAGACGTGTTGACTGGTTAATGCTATGGAGGATATAGAGACGTGTTGACTGGTTCATGCTATGGAGGATATAGAGACGTGTTGACTGGTTCATGCTATGGAGGATATAGAGACGTGTTGACTGGTTCATGCTATGGAGGCTATAGAGACGTGTTGTGTTGTCTGGTTAATACTGTGGAGGATATAGAGACGTGTTGTGTTGACTGGTTAATGCTATGGAGGATATAGAGGCGTGTTGACTGGTTAATGCTATGGAGGATATAGAGACGTGTTGACTGGTTAATGCTGTGGAGGATATAGAGACGTGTTGTGTTGACTGGTTAATGCTATGGAGGATATAGAGGCGTGTTGACTGGTTAATGCTATGGAGGATATAGAGACGTGTTGACTGGTTAATGCTGTGGAGGATATAGAGACGTGTTGTGTTGACTGGTTAATGCTATGGAGGATATAGAGAAGTGTTGACTGGTTAATGCTATGGAGGATATAGAGACGTGTTGACTGGTTAATGCTATGGAGGATATAGAGACATTTTGACTGGTTAATGCTATGGAGGATATAGAGACATGTTGACTGGTTAATGCTATGGAGGATATAGAGACGTGTTGACTGGTTAATGCTATGGAGGATATAGAGACGTGTTGACTGGTTAATGCTATGGAGGATATAGAGACGTGTTGACTGGTTAATGCTATGGAGGATATAGAGACGTGTTGACTGGTTAATGCTATGGACGATATAGAGACGTGTTGTGTTGACTGGTTAATGCTATGGAGGATATAGAGACGTGTTGACTGGTTAATGCTATGGAGGATATAGAGACGTGTTGACTGGTTAATGCTATGGAGGATATAGAGACGTGTTGACTGGTTAATGCTGTGGAGGATATAGAGACGTGTTGTGTTGACTGGTTAATGCTGTGGAGGATATAGAGACGTGTTGACTGGTTAGAGCTATGGAGGGTATAGAGACGTGTTGACTGGTTAATGCTATGGAGGATATAGAGACGTGTTGACTGGTTAGAGCTATGGAGGGTTTAGAGACGTGTTGACTGGTTAATGCTATGCAGGATAAAGAGACGTGTTGACTGGTTAATGCTATGGAGGATATAGAGACGTGTTGTGTTAACTGGTTAATGCTATGGAGGATATAGAGACGTGTTGACTGGTTAATGCTATGGAGGATATAGAGACGTGTTGACTGGTTAATGCTATGGAGGATAAAGAGACGTGTTGACTGGTTAATGCTATGGAGGGTATAGAGACGTGTTGACTGGATAATGCTATGGAGGATATAGAGACATGTTGACTGGTTAATGCTGAGGAGGGTATAGAGACGTGTTGACTGGTTAATGCTTTGGAGGATATAGAGACGTGTTGACTGGTTAATGCTATGGAGGATATAGAGACGTGTTGACTGGTTAATGCTGTGGAGGATATAGAGACGTGTTGTGTTGACTGGTTAATGCTATGGAGGATATAGAGAAGTGTTGACTGGTTAATGCTATGGAGGATATAGAGACGTGTTGACTGGTTAATGCTGTGGAGGATATAGAGACGTGTTGTGTTGACTGGTTAATGCTATGGAGGATATAGAGAAGTGTTGACTGGTTAATGCTATGGAGGATATAGAGACGTGTTGACTGGTTAATGCTATGGAGGATATAGAGACATTTTGACTGGTTAATGCTATGGAGGATATAGAGACATGTTGACTGGTTAATGCTATGGAGGATATAGAGACGTGTTGACTGGTTAATGCTATGGAGGATATAGAGACGTGTTGACTGGTTAATGCTATGGAGGATATAGAGACGTGTTGACTGGTTAATGCTATGGAGGATATAGAGACGTGTTGACTGGTTAATGCTATGGACGATATAGAGACGTGTTGTGTTGACTGGTTAATGCTATGGAGGATATAGAGACGTGTTGACTGGTTAATGCTATGGAGGATATAGAGACGTGTTGACTGGTTAATGCTATGGAGGATATAGAGACGTGTTGACTGGTTAATGCTGTGGAGGATATAGAGACGTGTTGTGTTGACTGGTTAATGCTGTGGAGGATATAGAGACGTGTTGACTGGTTAGAGCTATGGAGGGTATAGAGACGTGTTGACTGGTTAATGCTATGGAGGATATAGAGACGTGTTGACTGGTTAGAGCTATGGAGGGTTTAGAGACGTGTTGACTGGTTAATGCTATGCAGGATAAAGAGACGTGTTGACTGGTTAATGCTATGGAGGATATAGAGACGTGTTGTGTTAACTGGTTAATGCTATGGAGGATATAGAGACGTGTTGACTGGTTAATGCTATGGAGGATATAGAGACGTGTTGACTGGTTAATGCTATGGAGGATAAAGAGACGTGTTGACTGGTTAATGCTATGGAGGGTATAGAGACGTGTTGACTGGATAATGCTATGGAGGATATAGAGACATGTTGACTGGTTAATGCTGAGGAGGGTATAGAGACGTGTTGACTGGTTAATGCTTTGGAGGATATAGAGACGTGTTGACTGGTTAATGCTATGGAGGATATAGAGGCGTGTTGACTGGTTAATGCTATGGAGGATATAGAGACGTGTTGACTGGTTAATGCTGTGGAGGATATAGAGACGTGTTGTGTTGACTGGTTAATGCTATGGAGGATAGAGTGACGTGTTGACTTGTTAATGCTATGGAGGGTATAGAGACGTGTTGACTGGTTAATGCTATGGAGGATATAGAGACGTGTTGTGTTGACTGGTTAATGCTATGGAGGATATAGAGACGTGTTGACTGGTTAATGCTATGGAGGATATAGAGACGTGTTGACTGGTTATGCTATGGAGGATATAGAGACGTGTTGACTGGTTAATGCTATGGAGGATATAGAGACGTGTTGACTGGTTAATGCAATGTAGGATATAGAGACGTGTTGACTGGTTAATGCTATGGAGGATATAGAGACGTGTTGACTGGTTAATGCTATGGAGAATTAAGAGACGTGTTGACTGGTTAATGCTATGGAGGGTATAGAGACGTGTTGACTGGTTAATGCTATGGAGGATATAGAGATATGTTGACTGGTTAATGCTATGGAGGATAGAGAGACATGTTGACTGGTTAATGCTATGGAGGATATAGAGACGTGTTGTGTTGACTGGTTAATGCTATGGAGGATATAGAGACGTGTTGACTGGTTAATGCTATGGAGGATATAGAGACGTGTTGACTGGTTAATGCTATGGAGGATATAGAGACGTGTTGACTGGTTAATGCTATGGAGGATAAAGAGACGTGTTGACTGGTTAATGCTATGGAGGGTATAGAGACGTGTTGACTGGTTAATGCTATGGAGGATATAGAGACATGTTGACTGGTTAATGCTTTGGAGGATATAGAGACGCGTTGACTGGTTAATGCCATGGCGGATAAAGAGACGTGTTGACTGGTTAATGCTGTGGAGGGTGTGGAGACGTGTTGTGTTGACTGGTTAATGCTATGGAGGATATAGAGACGTGTTGACTGGTTAATGCTGTGGAGGGTGTAGAGACGTGTTGTGTTGACTGGTTAATGCTATGGAGGATATAGAGACATGTTGACTTGTTAATGCTATGGAGGATATAGAGACGTGTTGACTGGTTAATGCTATGGAGGGTTATAGAGACGTGTTGACTGGTTAATGCTATGGAGGATATAGAGATATGTTGACTGGTTAATGCTATGGAGGATAGAGAGACATGTTGACTGGTTAATACTGTGGAGGGTATAGAGACGTGTTGTGTTGACTGGTTAATGCTATGGAGGATATAGAGACCTGTTGACTGGTTAATGCTATGGAGGATATAGAGACCTGTTGACTGGTTAATGCTATGGAGGATATAGAGACGTGTTGTGTTGACTTGTTAATGCTATGGAGGATATAGAGACATTTTGACTGGTTAATGCTATGGAGGATATAGAGATATGTTGACTGGTTAATGCTATGGAGGATAGAGAGACATGTTGACTGGTTAATGCTATGGAGGATATAGAGAAGTGTTGACTGGTTAATGCTATGGAGGGTAAAGAGACGTGTTGACTGGTTAATGCTATGGAGGATATAGAGACGTGTTGACTGGTTAATACTGTGGAGGGTATAGAGACGTGTTGTGTTGACTGGTTAATGCTATGGAGGATATAGAGACGTGTTGACTGGTTAATGCTATGGAGGATATAGAGACCTGTTGACTGGTGAATGCTATGGAGGATATAGAGACGTGTTGACTGGTTAATGCTATGGAGGATATAGAGACATGTTGACTGGTTAATGCTATGGAGGATATAGAGACCTGTTGACTGGTGAATGCTATGGAGGATATAGAGACGTGTTGACTGGTTAATGCTATGGAGGATATAGAGACGTGTTGACTGGTTAATGCTATGGAGGATATAGAGACGTGTTGTGTTGACTGGTTAATGCTATGGAGGATATAGAGACGTGTTGACTGGTTAATGCTATGGAGGATATAGAGATGTGTTGACTGGTTAATGCTATGGAGGATATAGAGACGTGTTGTGTTGACTGGTTAATGCTATGGAGGATATAGAGACGTGTTGACTGGTTAATGCTATGGAGGATATAGAGATGTGTTGACTGGTTAATGCTATGGAGGATATAGAGACGTGTTGACTGGTTAATGCTATGGAGGATATAGAGACCTGTTGACTGGTTAATGCTATGGAGGATATAGAGACGTGTTGTGTTGACTGGTTAATGCTATGGAGGATATAGAGACGTGTTGTGTTGACTGGTTAATGCTTTGGAGGATATAGAGGCGTGTTGTGTTGACTGGTTAATGCTATGGAGGATATAGAGATGTGTTGACTGGTTAATGCTATGGAGGATATAGAGACGTGTTGACTGGTTAATGCTATGGAGGATATAGAGACCTGTTGACTGGTGAATGCTATGGAGGATATAGAGACGTGTTGACTGGTTAATGCTATGGAGGATATAGAGACGTGTTGACTGGTTAATGCTGAGGAGGGTATAGAGACGTGTTGACTGGTTAATGCTTTGGAGGATATAGAGACGCGTGTACTGGTTAATGCTGTGGAGGGTGTAGAGACGTGTTGTGTTGACTGGTTAATGCTATGGAGGATATAGAGACGTGTTGACTGGTTAATGCTATGGAGGATATAGAGATGTGTTGACTGGTTAATGCTATGGAGGATATAGAGACGTGTTGACTGGTTAATGCTATGGAGGATATAGAGACCTGTTGACTGGTGAATGCTATGGAGGATATAGAGACGTGTTGACTGGTTAATGCTATGGAGGATAAAGAGACGTGTTGACTGGTTAATGCTATGGAGGATATAGAGACGTGTTGTGTTAACTGGTTAATGCTATGGAGGATATAGAGACGTGTTGACTGGTTAATGCTATGGAGGATATAGAGACGTGTTGACTGGTTAATGCTATGGAGGATAAAGAGACGTGTTGACTGGTTAATGCTATGGAGGGTATAGAGACGTGTTGACTGGATAATGCTATGGAGGATATAGAGACATGTTGACTGGTTAATGCTGAGGAGGGTATAGAGACGTGTTGACTGGTTAATGCTTTGGAGGATATAGAGACGTGTTGACTGGTTAATGCTATGGAGGATATAGAGGCGTGTTGACTGGTTAATGCTATGGAGGATATAGAGACGTGTTGACTGGTTAATGCTGTGGAGGATATAGAGACGTGTTGTGTTGACTGGTTAATGCTATGGAGGATAGAGTGACGTGTTGACTTGTTAATGCTATGGAGGGTATAGAGACGTGTTGACTGGTTAATGCTATGGAGGATATAGAGACGTGTTGTGTTGACTGGTTAATGCTATGGAGGATATAGAGACGTGTTGACTGGTTAATGCTATGGAGGATATAGAGACGTGTTGACTGGTTATGCTATGGAGGATATAGAGACGTGTTGACTGGTTAATGCTATGGAGGATATAGAGACGTGTTGACTGGTTAATGCAATGTAGGATATAGAGACGTGTTGACTGGTTAATGCTATGGAGGATATAGAGACGTGTTGACTGGTTAATGCTATGGAGAATTAAGAGACGTGTTGACTGGTTAATGCTATGGAGGGTATAGAGACGTGTTGACTGGTTAATGCTATGGAGGATATAGAGACGTGTTGACTGGTTAATGCTATGGAGGATATAGAGACGTGTTGACTGGTTAATGCTATGGAGGATAAAGAGACGTGTTGACTGGTTAATGCTATGGAGGGTATAGAGACGTGTTGACTGGTTAATGCTATGGAGGATATAGAGACGCGTTGACTGGTTAATGCCATGGCGGATAAAGAGACGTGTTGACTGGTTAATGCTGTGGAGGGTGTGGAGACGTGTTGTGTTGACTGGTTAATGCTATGGAGGATATAGAGACGTGTTGACTGGTTAATGCTGTGGAGGGTGTAGAGACGTGTTGTGTTGACTGGTTAATGCTATGGAGGATATAGAGACATGTTGACTTGTTAATGCTATGGAGGATATAGAGACGTGTTGACTGGTTAATGCTATGGAGGGTTATAGAGACGTGTTGACTGGTTAATGCTATGGAGGATATAGAGATATGTTGACTGGTTAATGCTATGGAGGATAGAGAGACATGTTGACTGGTTAATACTGTGGAGGGTATAGAGACGTGTTGTGTTGACTGGTTAATGCTATGGAGGATATAGAGACCTGTTGACTGGTTAATGCTATGGAGGATATAGAGACCTGTTGACTGGTTAATGCTATGGAGGATATAGAGACGTGTTGTGTTGACTTGTTAATGCTATGGAGGATATAGAGACATTTTGACTGGTTAATGCTATGGAGGATATAGAGATATGTTGACTGGTTAATGCTATGGAGGATAGAGAGACATGTTGACTGGTTAATGCTATGGAGGATATAGAGAAGTGTTGACTGGTTAATGCTATGGAGGGTAAAGAGACGTGTTGACTGGTTAATGCTATGGAGGATATAGAGACGTGTTGACTGGTTAATGCTATGGAGGATATAGAGACCTGTTGACTGGTGAATGCTATGGAGGATATAGAGACGTGTTGACTGGTTAATGCTATGGAGGATATAGAGACATGTTGACTGGTTAATGCTATGGAGGATATAGAGACCTGTTGACTGGTTAATGCTATGGAGGATATAGAGACGTGTTGTGTTGACTGGTTAATGCTATGGAGGATATAGAGACGTGTTGACTGGTTAATGCTATGGAGGATATAGAGACCTGTTGACTGGTGAATGCTATGGAGGATATAGAGACGTGTTGACTGGTTAATGCTATGGAGGATATAGAGACATGTTGACTGGTTAATGCTATGGAGGATATAGAGACCTGTTGACTGGTGAATGCTATGGAGGATATAGAGACGTGTTGACTGGTTAATGCTATGGAGGATATAGAGACGTGTTGACTGGTTAATGCTATGGAGGATATAGAGACGTGTTGTGTTGACTGGTTAATGCTATGGAGGATATAGAGACGTGTTGACTGGTTAATGCTATGGAGGATATAGAGATGTGTTGACTGGTTAATGCTATGGAGGATATAGAGACGTGTTGTGTTGACTGGTTAATGCTATGGAGGATATAGAGACGTGTTGACTGGTTAATGCTATGGAGGATATAGAGATGTGTTGACTGGTTAATGCTATGGAGGATATAGAGACGTGTTGACTGGTTAATGCTATGGAGGATATAGAGACCTGTTGACTGGTTAATGCTATGGAGGATATAGAGACGTGTTGTGTTGACTGGTTAATGCTATGGAGGATATAGAGACGTGTTGTGTTGACTGGTTAATGCTATGGAGGATATAGAGGCGTGTTGTGTTGACTGGTTAATGCTATGGAGGATATAGAGATGTGTTGACTGGTTAATGCTATGGAGGATATAGAGACGTGTTGACTGGTTAATGCTATGGAGGATATAGAGACCTGTTGACTGGTGAATGCTATGGAGGATATAGAGACGTGTTGACTGGTTAATGCTATGGAGGATATAGAGACGTGTTGACTGGTTAATGCTGAGGAGGGTATAGAGACGTGTTGACTGGTTAATGCTTTGGAGGATATAGAGACGCGTGTACTGGTTAATGCTGTGGAGGGTGTAGAGACGTGTTGTGTTGACTGGTTAATGCTATGGAGGATATAGAGACGTGTTGACTGGTTAATGCTATGGAGGATAGAGAGACATGTTGACTGGTTAATGCTATGGAGGATATAGAGACGTGTTGACTGGTTAATGCTATGGAGGGTATAGAGACGTGTTGACTGGTTAATGCTATGGAGGATATAGAGACGTGTTGTGTTGACTGTTTAATGCTGTGGAGGGTGTAGAGACGTGTTGTGTTGACTGGTTAATGCTATGGAGGATATAGAGACGTGTTGACTGGTTAATGCTATGGAGGATATAGAGATATGTTGACTGGTTAATATTATGGAGGATAGAGAGCCATGTTGACTGGTTAATGCTATGGAGGATATAGAGACGTGTTGACTGGTTAATGCTATGGAGGGTATAGAGACGTGTTGACTGGTTAATGCTATGGAGGATATAGAGACGTGTTGTGTTGACTGGTTAATGCTATGGAGGATATAGAGACGTGTTGACTGGTTAATGCTATGGAGGATATAGAGACGTGTTGACTGGTTAATGCTATGGAGGATATAGAGACGTGTTGACTGGTTAATGCTATGGAGGATATAGAGACGTGTTGACTGGTTAATGCTATGGAGGATATAGAGACATGTTGACTGGTTAATGCTATGGAGGATATAGAGACGTGTTGACTGGTTAATGCTATGGAGGATATAGAGACGTGTTGCGTTGACTGGTGAATGCTATGGAGGATATAGAGACGTGTTGACTGGTTAATGCTATGGAGGATAGAGAGACATGTTGACTGGTTAATGCTATGGAGGATATAGAGAAGTGTTGACTGGTTAATGCTATGGAGGGTAAAGAGACGTGTTGACTGGTTAATGCTATGGAGGATATAGAGACGTGTTGACTGGTGAATGCTATGGAGGATATAGAGACGTGTTGACTGGTTAATTCTGTGGAGGGTATAGAGACGTTTTGTGTTGACTGGTTAATGCTATGGAGGATATAGAGACGTGTTGACTGGTTAATGCTATGGAGGATATAGAGACGTGTTGACTGGTTAATGCTATGGAGGATATAGAGATGTGTTGACTGGTTAATGCTATGGAGGATATAGAGACGTGTTGACTGGTTAATGCTATGGAGGATATAGAGACCTGTTGACTGGTGAATGCTATGGAGGATATAGAGACGTGTTGACTGGTTAATGCTATGGAGGATATAGAGACGTGTTGACTGGTTAATGCTGAGGAGGGTATAGAGACGTGTTGACTGGTTAATGCTTTGGAGGATATAGAGACGCGTGTACTGGTTAATGCTGTGGAGGGTGTAGAGACGTGTTGTGTTGACTGGTTAATGCTATGGAGGATATAGAGACGTGATGACTGGTTAATGCTATGGAGGATAGAGAGACATGTTGACTGGTTAATGCTATGGAGGATATAGAGACGTGTTGACTGGTTAATGCTATGGAGGGTATAGAGACGTGTTGACTGGTTAATGCTATGGAGGATATAGAGACGTGTTGTGTTGACTGTTTAATGCTGTGGAGGGTGTAGAGACGTGTTGTGTTGACTGGTTAATGCTATGGAGGATATAGAGACGTGTTGACTGGTTAATGCTATGGAGGGTATAGAGACGTGTTGACTGGTTAATGCTATGGAGGATATAGAGATATGTTGACTGGTTAATGCTATGGAGGATAGAGAGCCATGTTGACTGGTTAATGCTATGGAGGATATAGATACGTGTTGACTGGTTAATGCTATGGAGGGTATAGAGACGTGTTGACTGGTTAATGCTATGGAGGATATAGAGACGTGTTGTGTTGACTGGTTAATGCTATGGAGGATATAGAGACGTGTTGACTGGTTAATGCTATGGAGGATATAGAGACGTGTTGACTGGTTAATGCTATGGAGGATATAGAGACGTGTTGACTGGTTAATGCTATGGAGGATATAGAGACATGTTGACTGGTTAATGCTATGGAGGATATAGAGACGTGTTGACTGGTTAATGCTATGGAGGATATAGAGACGTGTTGCGTTGACTGGTTAATGCTATGGAGGATATAGAGACGTGTTGACTGGTTAATGCTATGGAGGATAGAGAGACATGTTGACTGGTTAATGCTATGGAGGATATAGAGAAGTGTTGACTGGTTAATGCTATGGAGGGTAAAGAGACGTGTTGACTGGTTAATGCTATGGAGGATATAGAGACGTGTTGACTGGTGAATGCTATGGAGGATATAGAGACGTGTTGACTGGTTAATTCTGTGGAGGGTATAGAGACGTTTTGTGTTGACTGGTTAATGCTATGGAGGATATAGAGACGTGTTGACTGGTTAATGCTATGGAGGATATAGAGACGTGTTGACTGGTTAATGCTATGGAGGATATAGAGACGTGTTGACTGGTTAATGCTGTGGAGGGTATAGAGACGTGTTGACTGGTTAATGCTATGGAGGATATAGAGACATGTTGACTGGTTAATGCTATGGAGGATATAGAGACGTGTTGACTGGTGAATGCTATGGAGGATATAGAGACGTGTTGACTGGTTAATGCTATGGAGGATATAGAGATGTGTTGACTGGTTAATGCTATGGAGGATATAGAGACGTGTTGACTGGTTAATGCTATGGAGGATAAAGAGACGTGTTGACTGGTTAATGCTATGGAGGGTATAGAGACGTGTTGACTGGTTAATGCTTTGGAGGATATAGAGACGCGTTGACTGGTTAATGCCATGGCGGATAAAGAGACGTGTTGACTGGTTAATGCTATGGAGGATATAGAGACGTGTTGACTGGTTAATGCTATGGAGGATATAGAGACGTGTTGACTGGTTAATGCTATGGAGGATATAGAGACGTGTTGTGTTGACTGTTTAATGCTATGGAGGATATAGAGACGTGTTGACTGGTTAATGCTATGGAGGATATAGAGACGTGTTGTGTTGACTGGTTAATGCTATGGAGGGTATAGAGACGTGTTGACTGGTTAATGCTATGGAGGATATAGAGACGTGTTGACTGGTTAATGCTATGGAGGATATAGAGACGTGTTGACTGGTTAATGCTATGGAGGATATAGAGACGTGTTGACTGGTTAATGCTATGGAGGATATAGAGACGTGTTGACTGGTTAATGCTATGGAGGATATAGAGGCGTGTTGACTGGTTAATGCTATGGAGGATATAGAGACGTGTTGTGTTGACTGGTTAATGCTATGGAGGGTATAGAGACTTGCTGTGTTGACTGGGTAATGATTGTGGAGGTAATTGATTGGAGGCTGTATATAGTAGATTGCTGTCATTGATTAATCACAGTCCAGTCGAGCCAACATTATCACCTGTTGTTCATGTTATTCTGAGCGTGTTTGTTTGCTCTGGTGAGCAGACTAGCTATATTCATCCCTCTCACACTGTGTACCAGCACTGGAGACTTTTTGTCTTCCTTTCAACAGGCCAGGACACAGAACATTCTGTATTATCTTTCCTCATTCCCTTTCTTCTCCTTTTAAATGGCCTCCATTTTACCCATCATTCCATCCTTCTCATCTTTTCAGTTTTCTGTCATCCTTTCCTCTCTCTTTTCTTTATTCCTTGCTTCCTTTTTCATTCTTCATTTCTCATTGTCTTCTCTCTCTTCACTGTTTGTTAGGTCTCAGGTTCTGCCATTGTCATTTTGGATTAGTGCTGATTAGTCTAATTTATGATTACTTCGTTGCTTTTTGGACATAGTATCAGATGGAACTCTTCTAAATGACTCATGTATTGTATCACTTGTTAAGTCACTTTGCTAATAGAATAATTATTCTGCTAATCAGCATGTTTCCTTGAGATACTAAAAGTATAAGGATGTTCTCTCACATCTCCAGATTCTTGTCAGATAGCTGGTGCACTTACAGTACAGTACATGCTGTATGGTACAGAATAAAAGGGAAGAAATTGAAAATATTGCCCATATACAGGTGTGTGTGTATTCATGGCTCTAGTGGAAGTTTGTAGGAAAGGCTCCCTGATTGATAGTCTGGTTGTGTAAGAGAGGCTGGATGGACTCCAGACAGGCAGTGTCATGGTAACAGATAGTAACCCACGGTAGCATGTCCTTCTCAAGCTGAGGTGTGTGTGTGTTCATTTCATGTGTGTGTGTGGGTGCGTATCGTGTGTATGTATGCACATCGTGTGTGTGTATGCACATGTATGCGTGTGTGTATTTCCGCACCCGTGTGTGCATGTGTTTGTGTGAGCAGGTGGGACAAAATCCCTCATTTCACTGTGAGACCAGCAGAGTCCCAGGGTGATTTATGAGGTCACTCAACCATTCAGAGGCTCAGCCTTCTCCAGAGTTATCTAGTCCCCTGTCCTTCCAACACACACACACACACACCTGAAAGTGTCCGCTTGAGCTATTGCCCCATTATTACCCTTACTAGATATCTGTCTCTGTCACCTTCTATCTCTCTACCTCCATCTCTCTACCTCCCCATCTCCCTCTGTTTCTCTGTCCACTTGTCTGTGTGGATAGATGCTTTCATCTAAGCAGCTTTTTAGAAATATGAATAAGACATGTTTACTAGCCTAAGCTATCACTCAGTTAAGTGGTCAATAGCACCATCAGAGGGTCCTTGAACAGCCAATTAGAATTGCTCCAGACACAGCTAAGTGTTCAACCAATCATATAGTCCTAGATTGGCTTATGAAAACATAATCTCTTCTTCAAGAGACCCATTGCCTTCCTCCTGGACTTTAGCCCAAGTCATAATGCCTTCTCATCACTCTGGCTAAGGTGAGTGTGTGACTGCTTCACACCATCAGTGTGACAATCGCTCAGTCAGCCTTGTTAAAAATTCCATCAAAACCCAACGCTGAGGTTGTTGTGTTGCTTTTTTGTTTACATAATTCTGTATTCTTTCCTTTATTTACATTCCATTCAAAATTTTCATTAAAATGCAAAGGATTTTCTCCCACTCCTCCCCCCTCACTGTAAAAAAAATATCTCCCGAATCCCTCAGCACTTGAGAATTATCTTGATTTGTAAGGCTTTGTTCTTTTCTCCTCTGCTCTTGCTCTCTCTCTCTGTCTGAGGACTCCCTAGTGTTTGGGGGGTTCTGTGTAGAGGGGTAGAGACAGGGGGTCTCTCTTTGCTGTACTGGGGTGATTGCTCACACTTTGCCTGTTTCTGTGAACTTTAGAGTTCACCGCAGAGGATTAGAGATTGAAGTTGCATAGTAAGCCACTGTAATGCACTGATAACCAGGTGTGAAGGACAGAACTCCTGCTATCAACACTTGTATACATCTGATAATTGTGTTTTCTTAGAGAAATGTAAATAAATCAATTAACCTATTAAACTCAATCAAACAATATAACCATTTTCTGATGACTTACAAAGTACTCATTGGAATTAGGGCAGAAATCATGTATTAATGATGGGTAAGTGTAGCAGGATAGAAATGTAAACGTACAAACAAAGCTTTTACATTGCAGATTGTCTGCACTCCCCTTTTCACTCGTTCTCCCACTTTCTTTATTCTTCCTCTTCATCATGTTGTGCTCTTCTCTCTCAGATCACTTCTCTTCTGGTAGGACTCTTCTGCTCTTTTCCATTTGTGCTCACATGATTTACTGTATTCTCCTCTCTTGTTTGGTTGGGCTTGGTTACTGTGCCAAATTGATCTGGAATCCAATGTCCCCTGAAACTATTCCAGCAAGGTGTGCCGGTAGGGATGTGTGTGTTTGTGTGTGCGGTACAGCATGCACAGTAAGTGTTTGGGTGTGTGTGTACCTGAGCAGCCTGCAAAACACAGAGGGCATGTGTTGGTGCTTCAACAATCTGCATCATCACTAGATTTAAAATGAATAAATAAATGCATGAATTCGCCTCACAAAGGTGCGAGTGCAATGACGTGAAAAATAAATATCATTACGCTGTGGCTCTAGCTAATGAGTACTACCGTGATAGCTGCACAGTATACTACCCACTCTGTTTTATTAACTTAGTCATCAGATTTAGCTGGTCCCTAACCTAAACATTACACATCCTCTACTGGAACTCTACCCAGATCTCTTAAGTATATTAGGTGTGATGCGTGGAAGAATTACACTGAAAACGGATACTAACTTGATGCCAGCTCACTAAAACAATATTTTTTCAACGTAAAGCAAGTGAGGGCTGTCACTTTTATTACTCATACAATCACGTTCTCGCAAGTTAAATGAACTGTAGAGCTGTGTTGAGTCTGGACGGGATTTCAGACAGACATGTGTGTGCTTGGTGCTCTGGGCTGATATCATTCTTCTCTTAGACAGCAGATATGTATGCTCTTGAAGTTTCCTGTCCTTTGTTCAATGACTTCTCTCCTCTCCTCCATCTAGCTGAGGAGGTTGGATATCTGATCGACAAACATCTGTTACCAGTCTTGACAAAAGTTGGATGTTGTGACAAGTAATAGCAAGTAATAGTAATAGTCTCTCTCTCTGTCTGTGTGTTGTGTAAGTGTGTGTGCCTGTGTGTGCATGTCTGTCTGTGTGACCCATCACGTTTTGTACTGTAGTGTGTGCACAGGAAGTCTTAACAAACACATCTGTTTTGTGCAACACTCACCTACTGCACAGTATTAGGCTGACATGTTTATCAGATTATGACTGATTATGGTGAGGGCATGTAGCCACGCGGCTGAAGCAGGTGAATTGGCTGTGGAAAGATAGGGAGAACAGTAATCCAGATGACGGAGGGAAGGCCAGAGGGGAAATGAGACCAATACAGATAAACTGATGACATATGATGGGACTTTTGTCTCGCTGCAACTTTGCCTTTGTGAAAATAACCTCATTGCAGCAGTCTGGGAGTAAGTTACATAACTCCTTCAAAAGAAAGTATTGATTTAGGTTTCTATTGTTTTTAAGATATGACACAGCACTTGAACAGGGGCAGGTGTCTGTTACTACTTTACAGGAGAGGTATTTTAAAGTCATTTCTTGGTTGTCAGAAATGAGTTCTTGAATATGTGAACTTTCATGTCATGTCAATTTAAATTTCTGTTGGGAACAAAATAATCTAAAATACAACCAAAACAAACAGCAAATGCGTCCAACAAAACTTGATGTGCTAGGAATATGGGACCAAATACTACACTTTTGACTGCTTTAATACACATACAAGATAATATTTTGCAATTATTTTGGTCCCCTAAAATGGGGGGGACTATGTACAAAAAGTGCTGTAATTTCTAAATGAATAACTCTTATTGGCCTTGGCTTATTCACAAGGAGCCTCTTAGGATCCCTCGCCCTAGATGCATCCTCCTCTACTACTCTTCACTGCCTCAGCATACGACACCTATACTACTCTGATCCTGGACAACTCAACCTGCCTTTCTCTAACTGCATTTCAACTCTAGGCCTACTGATGCTTTTGTCATTACAAATGTTGCATAGGTATAGCGAATGTGGCCCCTGATATTCACACCTATGCTCTAGTCAACAGCTCACAAATACAGTGTGGGTATAGCCTACATGATGACAATATTATGGACAAAAGAGCAGGATTGTTTTTATTTGTCAAATGGCAGCCAAGCATAGATCATGTCACCAGAATAAGACCCTGGATATTTATTGAAAGTAGCATCAAGCTCATCACTCTGCACTTTCACCACCTTGGGAAGTTCATCGTAACTTATTTCATCTGTAACCTAATAAACTGCATACTATCAAATCAAATGTTATTTGTCACATGAGAATACATCAAGTGTAGACTTCACCGTAAAATACTTATGAGCCCTTTCCCAACAAAGCAGTTCAAGTAAGAAAATGTGCAAATAGAAAAAGAACATACTCTTAGTGGGAGGACCACGCAACATATTATTGCGTGACTTCAAGTTAACTTCGATATGATAGTTATTACAGTTATTATATCAATATTTGTGCATGAAAGCATTTTCCACCATTTCTCGCATTATACATTTTAGGCACTAAAAGATCACACCTTGTCGAGCGTATTTTGTTTTGTCGACATTTGAAAAGTTTACAGATGCATTTTCTGCTTTCATCAGGACTGTCATTAAATGTTTTATCCGACATGTACTTTACTCATATAAAAAGCCATTTTGAGGATGCTGGAATTATATTTTGGACAAACGTGCGCATGCCTAAAGAAGAATTTTGAAGTAGCTTAATCAGATACAAACATTGGACTGGTTGTGTTTATGCCACATATAAAAGGTAATACATTTGAATAAATTAAATGACAAATATTTAGGCTATAAAGCGTTAGGTTCTAGGTCAGCAAGGAATAGCCGCATGGATTGGAGATGAGGCAGAGCGTGTGTTAGGCTCCCGGCAGGCCGTTATTCAGGAAACTTATGTGGCCACATTATTATAGGACGACTTGGGAGAATGATGATCCGCAACAGACAGTGCATCTCAGTATCAAAAGTAAAAATACAGCCAGACTGGCCTGCTACTGTGCCTTTTGAGATTTTATCAACTGTCTAGACCCACAAGTGATCCAAATGGAATGAAACATTCAAATCACAGGGCTTTGGCACCATTATTCAAATGTCATTTTCACTGCAGCCTAGAGTATAATTTTGGACTCACTTGAAAACAATTATGCAGTTATTCATTGTATTGTGGCGTTGTAGGCTAGCCTAGATGATTGTATTGTCCCTTAACAAGATAAATAGGGGAGCTTTTTGAGCCGTGTGTCTCATGTCTTCACTGTTTCCACTGACCACACACTGGTTGAATCAACGTTGTTTCCATGTCATTTCAATGATACGTTGAATCAACGTGGAATTAAGGTTTGTGCCCAATGTGTTCTTTCATGCAGCAGGCCTGAGCTATTCCTATTTGTTCTTGTGGATTCATATTGGGAGCAGCTTTGAATGCTTTTATGTGTGGTATGATTGCTAGTTAGCCTATTGCAGATCTGGACAAACGATCCACCTACCACTATTGTCACTATGAATGGTGGAAAGAGGGCAGGATAGACTGGTAGACCATATTGACCTGTGGTATTGAAAAAGTTAGCGTGCAGAAAAGCGTAGTGCGTAAGGGATGTACCAAAACGCCTTGACATAGGGGAGGCGCATGAAAGCAGATGAGGAAATTTGTTAGGATGGAAGAAATGATATAGTAAAACCTGCAACAGAGTGATCGTAAACCGGGAAAAAAACGCACTACCCTCCCCTGTGCCCAATAGAAAACGACATAATAGTCCACCCCCCTGTCCCTAACAACAACCTAGTATGCAAAGTGTGAATACAAAAATGTATATTATATTAGACAGGAACCTTCCCGTTAGCCATGATTGGTTGAGATAATAGTGGGCCTGTACATGCCTAGAGATGAGTTCTGATTGGTCTGCTATGTTACAGGCTTCTGTCAATAACCGGAATGGGAGCTTCATTGCTGTGTGTTGCATTTTGTTGAAGGGTGTTTCTTCTCATAAACATTTGTATGCCTATGTTTCCACTTACACATGATTTACATATTTAACACCCTGATGTTATGTTGCTCGTTTGTACGTTGTATGTTTGCGTGTGTTTCCTGCTGCTGTGTTACTTGTCTCTGTATTCTTCATGCTGTGCAGTATGTGTTCTTTCTTGCTCCCACCCTCTCTCCCTACCCTCTCTCTTTATGATAGTGCATCACGTGTTGATATGTAATATATGACTGGGGCTCAGTGACCCTGAAGCCAAAGCGATATTGGCCCACTCTGGGTTCTTTAGTGATATGGATGGTGATAAAATAAAGATGAGACGGGGCCCATGATATTTACAGAAGGACAACGTGATTATGTGAGCCCTGTTTGTTCTGCTATGGAGAGCTCAGGTTGTGATGAAAAGCAAGAGAGGACGATATTAAAGCTGAACCATTTTGTAAACGATTGAAAGATGGACAGACAGAAGGAGAGAGTGAAGAACAGATGGAGGAGTGGGAAAGATGGCAAAAGATTGAGAGAGGGAAAGTGTTTGTTGGTTTGTTTGTTGCGTGACTGATCACTGGGGCGTTGTTGCGTGACTGGTCACTGGGGCGTTGTTGCGTGTCTGGTCACTGGGGCGTGACTGGTCACTGGGGCGTGACTGGTCACTGGGGCGTGACTGGTCACTGGGGCGTTGTTGCGTGACTGGTCACTGGGGCGTTGCTGCGTGGCTGGTCACTGGGGCGTTGCTGCGTGACTGGTCACTGGGGAGTTGCTGCGTGGCTGGTCACTGGGGCGTTGCTGCGTGACTGGTCACTGGGGCGTTGTTGCGTGTCTGGTCACTGGGGCGTTGTTGCGTGTCTGATCACTGGGGCGTTGTTGCGTGGCTGGTCACTGGGGCGTTGTTGCGTGACTGGTCACTGGGGCGTTGTTGCGTGACTGGTCACTGGGGCGTTGCTGCGTGGCTGGTCACTGGGGCGTTGTTGCGTGGCTGGTCACTGGGGCGTTGTTGCGTGACAGGTCTCTGGGGCGTTGCTGCGTGGCTGGTCACTGGGGCGTTGCTGCGTGGCTGGTCACTGGGGCGTTGTTGCGTGACTGGTCTCTGGGGCGTTGCTGCGTGACTGGTCACTGGGGCGTTGCTGCGTGGCTGATCACTGGGGCGTTGTTGCGTGACTGGTCTCTGGGGCGTTGCTGCGTGGCTGGTCTCTGGGGCGTTGCTGCGTGGCTGGTCTCTGGGGCGTTGCTGCGTGGCTGGTCACTGGGGCGTTGCTGCGTGGCTGGTCTCTGGGGCGTTGTTGCGTGGCTGGTCACTGGGGAGTTGCTATTTCAAACCTGAGGTGGTTACATTGCTTTTGTCCCTTTGAGTCTGCCACTAAAGCTGAACTGCTCTGCTGGGTACCAAGCAGCTTGAACTTAATTTGTATAATCATAATCCCCAAGGTACTGTAAGTTTGTTTGGGAGGCAAAGACAAATGTGTAAACATGAACAAAATAGATTGTCTGTGGTAATAACTATGTAATAACACCATAATAGTTATATTAAAGCTGTGATCATAAGTTATTCTAATGCAATGACTGAGGGGCAATGTCATGGACAGTTTGGATGAGATGTGTTGATGGAGGGAATATGATGTGAGTTTCCAGCCTCCCAGTGGTTAAAATGTCATTCAACTTCTGAAGATGGTGCTTCTCTTCTACTACATCTCAATTTCCGAGTGGGTGAATCTGATTTACGACAGTTTCATAGACTTTCACATTGAGCTCCATGTGAGGAGACGGTGTGAATGCACTGTGTCCAGTGATGTGACAGGGTTTTTGACCTGAGAAAGCCCTGAATTGAAGCTTGTGCTGGAGGCCTCGTCAAATTGGAAGTGGAAAAGTGGGAGGTCAGTAAAGGTATGGGGGTGATGGTTTGGGGGTGTGAGCAGCGGGCCAGCTCCTCTGGCTTGAAGGTCGCCAGGCTCGGCCAACTCTAAAAGCTGCTTGACCATTTCTTCCCTGCTAATAGAATTTGTGCACCATCTGTTTTCTCGCGGCGTGCCAGCCCATAACCCCTGCTAATTATGATATAATATCCTGTTCTATGGCAGTCCAACATCTTTCATATTCCCAGTGCAAACACACCGGGGGCGGCCGCAGCAGCACAAAGACACACAGAGACAGAAACCTCCACGCTAACAGCTAATAAAATAACGTTTCCATGCTGAAAGAATATATCTTACCACAAGTAGAGCCAGGAAATATGTTTAGAGCCTTAACGATGTTGCCAGGCGACTGTTGCCTGGGCTCTGGGGTCCCTTATGCAGACGGGGGGACAAGGCTGGTGGCAGAGCAGAGGCTTTGTACACAGTGTTTAAGGGAGATTTTTGCTGCTTGGCTGTCATCACCGTGACTATGATAGGTCTGTTCTCTATGTCACGCTCTAACAGGGAGCAGGAAAGCCAACACTTCCCTTGTTCACCCTCTCAGGGGTTTTTCTTTTGAAAATAGCCCACCATAAACTATAGCATTATTGTTATCTCTACTTCAATTTGAGCAATTTTCTCTGGCCATTGTGTGTCTTGCTGAATTTGTTATAATGCAAGACCATGATCTCAATATGAGATCTGTGCTTCTTCAGCTCAGTTCAGTGATGCCATCCCTGTTTGTGCTGGGTTGTAATCTGGCTCCTTGACTCTTCCAGGTCGCCCTGGCTCTGTCTTGTTGATGTTTTCCCTGCATGCCCTTGTTTTCACAGATTAACCTTGCTCCAGACAAAGTGAGACGGCGACTCAACAGAGCACGCAGAGCGTGCCTCATTAAATTAAAACACCGTCAGAGGGGAATTGAAGTAATGCTGTTACGCCCATTGTCTGGCCCTCTTTGTCACCGCAACGAGGCCTCTGCTAGATTATTTTCTCGTCATCTCTCCATGTGTAGAGGTGTTATGGTGCATGGCTACAATAAACATGACAACAAAAGGGACTACTGGTGCTGCTGTGTGGAATTGGGAGTACAGTGGCCTCCATCATTCTTAAATGGAAGAAGTTTGGAACCACCAAGACTGTTCCTAGAGCTTGGCTGCCTGGCCAAACAGCAATTGGGAGAGAAGGGCTTTGGTCAGAGAGGTAACCAAGAACCCAATGGTCAAATTGACAGAGCTCCAGAGTTCCTCTGTGGAGATGGGAGAACCTGCCAGAAGGACAACCATCTCTGCAGCACTCCGCCAATCAGGCCTTTATGGTAGAGTGGCCAGACTGAAGCCACTCCTCAGTAAAAGGAATGTCACAGCCTGCTCGGAGTTTGCCAAAAGGCACCTAAAGGACTCTGACCATGAGAAACAAGATTAAACTCTTTGGCCTGAATGCCAAGCATCACGTCTGGAAGAAACCTGGCACTATCCCTACGGTGAAGCATGGTGGTGGCAGCATCATGGTGTGGGGATGTTTTTCAGCAGCAGGGCTTGGGAGACTAGCCAGGATTGAGGGAAAGATGAGCGGAGCAAAGTACAGAGATCCTTGATGAAAACCTGCTCCAGAGCACTCAGGACCTCAGGCTGGGGTGAAGGTTCACCTTCGAACAGGACAACAACCCTTAGCAGACAGCCAAGACAACACAGGAGTGGCTTTGGGACAAGTCTCTGAATGTCCTTGAGTGGTCCAGCAAGAGCCCGGACTTGAACCCGATTGAACATATTTGGAGAGACCTGGAAATAGCTGTGCAGCGACACTCCCTATCCAACCTGACAGAGCTTGAGAGGATCTGCAGAGAAGAATGGGAGAAACTCAACAAATACATGTACGCCAAGCTTGTAGCGTCATACCCAAGAAGACTCAAGGCTGTAATCGCTGCCAAAGGTGCTTCAACAAAGTACTGAGTAAAGAGTCAGAACACTTATTTAAATGTGATATTTCTGTTTTTTATTTTTTAATACATTTACTAACATTTCGAAAACCTGTTTCTGCTTTGTGATTATGGGGTATTGTGTGTAGATTGAGGGGGGAAAAATGATTTAATTACTTTTAGAATAAGGCTGTAATGTAACAAAATTTGGAAAAAGTCAAGGGGTCTGAATACTTTCTGAAAGCACTGTAGGATAGTATTGGAAGATGATACGAGGACTGAGGGATTTGAAAGAGATATGGAAGTGAGAAAAGGAAAATATCCCTTTGGAATTGGAAGCGTACATACCAAATTACCATGCTGCTGCTACGTCTGTCTGACTATTTGTGATGATTGGGATTTCCCCCTGAGATAAAGGGCCCTCTGACCAGATTTGGGGCATTTGCCATCCGTCAGATGCCTGTCTGTAATTTGTGATTACACTACAAGCAGAAGGGGTGGCAGAGATTAATTCAATCCAACATGCAAATCTGATTGCCTGCATTTGCATATTAATGAGAAAAATTTTGGAGTGTTTTTTGGCAGGTGGCAAGGTAGAAGATGGTTTAAAAGCTGGGAAAATTTGATATTTACTGCTTTCGTCTGGCAAGTTGAGGTCAGTGTCTGGTTATGCATGGATTTGCATATATTAGCATAGCAAATGTAGGAAGGATATGAGAAGATTCCAGTGGCGTTGACCAACCACTTGTACGCGTCATTTTGAGAGAAACTTTTAGTGTGCTTGAAGACTAAAAGTGTCATGTAATTGTCCTTATAGCAAACTGGAGGGAGGAGGTCAGAGAACTGGCAGTGTGGTGCCAGGACAACAACCTCTCCCTCAATGTGAGCAAGACAAAGGAGCTGATCGTGGACTACAGGAAAAGGAGGGACGAACAGACCCGCTTTAACATTGATGGGGCTGTAGTGGAGCGGGTCGAGAGGTTCAAGTTCCTTGGTGTCCACATCACCAACTAACTATCATGGTCGAAGCACACCAAGACAGCCGTGAAGAGGGCACGACAAAACCTATTCCCCCTCAGGAGACTGAAAAGATTTGGCATGGGTCCCCAGATCCTCAAAAGGTTCTACAGCTGCACCATCGAGAGCATCCTGACCGGTTGCTTCACCGCCTGTTATGTCAACTGCTCGGCATCTGACTGTAAGACGCTACAGAGGGTAGTGCGAACGGCCCAGGGCCAAGCTTCCTCCCATCCAGGACCTATATTCTAGGCAGTAGACTTTATTCTGCTACCGCACGGCAAGCGGTACCAGAACGCCAAGTCTAGGACCAAAAGGCTCCTCAACAGCTTCTACCCCCAAGCCATAAGACTGCTGAACAATTCTTAAAATCGCCACCGGACAATTTACATTTAACCCCCCCCCCCCCCTCCGTTTTTTACACTGCTGCTACTCGCTGTTTGTTTGTTACATATGCAAAGTCACTTCGCCCCCACCTACATGTACAAATTACCTCAACTAGCCTGTACCCCCGCACAGTGACTCTGTACCGGTGCCCCCTGTATATAGCCTCGTTGTTGTTATTCTTATTGTGTTACTTTTTATTATTACTTTTTATTTTAGTCTACTTGGTAAATATTTATTTATTCTTGAATTGCACTGTTGGTTAAGGGCTTGAAAGTAAGCATTTCACTGTAAAGTCTACACTTGTATTCGGCGCATGTGACAAATAAAGTTTGATTTGATTTGCATTCGTTGTGGGAAAATTCCCTACCCAAATAACAACCAAACGATGTCTATCCCAGACGTCTTGATATTGTCATGAAAAGGACATTTCATCATTTGAACAGATCTGGATTTCAACCAGGAAATTACATCCCAATTATGTCATCCCAAATGATCCTTGCTGGGTCTCAACGGTTCAATAAGCCTTTTCAAATCAAATCGAAGTTTATTTGTTATTTGTTTATGTGCCGAATACAACGGGTGTAGACCTTGCAGTGAAATGCTTACTTACAGGCTCTAACCAATGGTGTGAAAAAAAAGTGTGTGAAAAAAAAGTGTGTAGGTAAGTAAAGAAATAAAACAACAGTAAAAAGACATTTGAAAATAACAGTAGCAAGGCTATATACAGACATCGGTTAGTCAGCCTTATTGAGGTAGTATGCACATGTAGGTATGGTTAAAGTGACTATGCATATATGAACAGAAAGTAGCAGTAGCGTAAAAAGAGGGGTTGGCGGGTGGTGGGACAACGCAGATAGCCCGGTTAGCCAATGTGCGGGAGCACTGGTTGGTCGGGCCAATTGAGGTAGTATGTACATGAATGTATAATTAAAGTGACTATGCATATAAGAGAAACAGAGATTAGCAGCAGCGTAAAAGAGTGGCTGGGGGGGGGGCACACAATGCAAATAGTCTGGGTAGCCATTTGATTACCTGTTCAGGAGTCTTATGGCTTGGGGGTAAAAACTGTGGAGAAGCCTTTTTGTCCTAGACTTTGCACTCTGGTACTGCTTGCCATGCAGTAGTAGAGAGAACAGTCTATGACTGGGGTGGCTGGGGTCTTGGACAATTTTCAGGGCCTTCCTCTGACACCGCCTGGTGTAGAGGTCCTGGATGGCAGGAAGCTTTGCCCCAGTGATGTACTGGGCCGTACGCACTACCCTCTGTAGTGCCTTGCGGTCGGAGGCCGAGCAGTTGCAATACCAGGCAGTGATGCCTGGTACTTGTTTTCATGGTTGTGGTAGTGTATAGCTCAGTCTCCTTGGTGGTCTGGTGTGGTTGTGGTAGTAGTGTATAGTCTGGTGTGGTTGTGGTAGTAGTCTATAGCCTGGTGTGGTTGTGGTAGTAGTGTATAGCTTGGTGTGGTTGTAGTGTATAGTCTGTTGTGGTAGTAGTGTATAGCCTGGTGTGGTAGTAGTGTATAGCCTGGTGTGTTTGTGGTAGTAGTGTATAGCCTGGTGTGGTTGTGGAGGTAGTGTATAGCCTGGTGTGGTTGTGGTAGTAGTAAATAGTCTGGTGTGGTTGTGGTAGTAGTGTATAGTCTGGTGTGGTTGTGTTAGTAGTGTATAGTCTGGTGTGGTAGTAGTGTATAGCCTGGTGTGTTTGTGGTAGTAGTGTATAGCCTGGTGTGGTTGTGGAGGTAGTGTATAGCCTGGTGTGGTTGTGGTAGTAGTAAATAGTCTGGTGTGGTTGTGGTAGTAGTGTATAGTCTGGTGTGGTTGTGTTAGTAGTGTATAGTCTGGTGTGGTAGTAGTGTATAGTCTGGTGTGGTAGTAGTGTATAGTCTGGTGTGGTTGTGGTAGTAGTGTATAGTCTGGTGTGGTTGTGGTAGTAGTGTATAGTCTGGTGTGGTTGTGGTAGTAGTGTATAGTCTGGTGTGGTTGTGTTAGTAGTGTATAGTCTGGTGTGGTAGTAGTGTATAGTCTGGTGTGGTTGTGGTAGTAGTGTATAGTCTGGTGTGGTTGTGTTAGTAGTGTATAGTCTGGTGTGGTAGTAGTGTATAGTCTGGTGTGGTAGTAGTGTATAGTCTGGTGTGGTTGTGTTAGTAGTGTATAGTCTGGTTGTGGTAGTAGTGTACAGTCTGGTGTGGTTGTGGTAGTATTGTATAGTCTGGTGTGGTTGTGGTAGTAGTGTATAGCCTGGTGTGGTTGTGGTAGTAGTGTATAGCCTGGTGGGGTTGTGGTAGTAGTGTATAGCTTGGTGTGGTTGTTGTAGTAGTGTGTAGTCTGGTGTGGTTGTGGTAGTAGTGTGTAGTCTGGTGTGGTTGTGGTAGTAGTGTGTAGTCTGGTGTGGTTGTGGTAGTAGTGTATAGCCTGGTGTGGTAGTAGTGTATAGTCTGGTGCTGTTGTGATAGTAGTGTATAGCCTGGTGTGGTTGTGGTATTAGTGTATAGTCTGGTGTGGTTGTGGTAGTAGTGTATAGTCTGGTGTGGTTGTGGTAGTAGTGTATAGTCTGGTGTGGTTGTGGTAGTAGTGTATAGTCTGGTGTGGTAGTGGTAGTAGTGTGTGGTGTGGTTGTGGTAGTAGTGTACAGTCTGGTGTGGTTGTGGTAGTAGTGTATAGTCTGGTGTTGTTGTGGTAGTAGTGTATAGCCTGGTGGGGTTGGGGTTGTGGTAGTAGTGTATAGTCTGGTGTGGTTGTGGTAGTAGTGTATAGTCTGGTGGGGTTGTGGTAGTTGTGTATAGTCTGGTGTTTTGTGGTAGTAGTGTATAGTCTGGTGGGGTTGTGGTAGTAGTGTAGAGTCTGGTGTGGTTGTGGTAGTAGTGTATAGTCTGGTGTGGTTGTGGTAGTAGTGTGTGGTGTGGTTGTGGTAGTAGTGTACAGTCTGGTGTGGTTGTGGTAGTAGTGTATAGTCTGGTGTGGTTGTGGTAGTAGTGTATAGTCTGGTGTGGTTGTGGTAGTAGTGTATAGTCTGGTGGGGTTGTGGTAGTAGTGTATAGTCTGGTGTTTTGTGGTAGTAGTGTATAGTCTGGTGTGGTTGTGGTAGTAGTGTGTGGTGTGGTTGTGGTAGTAGTGTGTGGTGTGGTTGTGGTAGTAGTGTATAGTCTGGTGTGGTTGTGGTAGTAGTGTATAGTCTGGTGTGGTTGTGGTAGTAGTGTATAGTCTGGTGGGGTTGTGGTAGTAGTGTATAGTCTGGTGTGGTTGTGGTAGTAGTGTATAGTCTGGTGGGGTTGTGGTAGTAGTGTATAGTCTGGTGTGGTTGTGGTAGTAGTGTATAGTCTGGTGTGGTTGTGGTAGTAGTGTATAGCCTGGTGTGGTTGTGGTAGTAGTGTATAGTCTGGTGTGGTTGTGGTAGTAGTGTATAGCCTGGTGGGGTTGTGGTTGTAGTGTATAGTCTGGTGTGGTTGTGGTAGTAGTGTATAGTCTGGTGTGGTTGTGGTAGTAGTGTATAGCCTGGTGTGGTTGTGGTAGTAGTGTATAGTCTGGTGTGGTTGTGGTAGTAGTGTATAGTCTGGTGTGGTTGTGGTAGTAGTGTATAGTCTGGTGTGGTTGTGGTAGTAGTGTATAGTCTGGTGTGGTTGTGGTAGTAGTGTATAGTCTGGTGTGGTAGTAGTGTATAGTCTGGTGTGGTTGTGGTAGTTGTGTATAGTCTGGTGTGGTAGTAGTGTGTGGTTGTGGTAGTAGTGTATAGCCTGTTGTGGTAGTAGTGTATAGTCTGGTGAGGTTGTGGTAGTAGTGTATAGTCTGGTGTGGTTGTGGTAGTAGTGTATAGCCTGGTGTGGTTGTGGTAGTAGTGTATAGTCTGGTGTGGTTGTGGTAGTAGTGTATAGTCTGGTGTGGTTGTGGTAGTAGTGTATAGCCTGGTGTGGTTGTGGTAGTAGTGTATAGTCTGGTGGGGTTGTGGTAGTAGTGTATAGTCTGGTGTGGTTGTGGTAGTAGTGTATAGCCTGGTGTGGTTGTGGTAGTAGTGTATAGCCTGGTGGGGTTGTGGTAGTAGTGTATAGTCTGGTGTGGTTGTGGTAGTTGTGTATAGTCTGGTGTGGTAGTAGTGTGTGGTTGTGGTAGTAGTGTATAGCCTGGTGTGGTTGTGGTAGTAGTGTATAGTCTGGTGTGGTTGTGGTAGTAGTGTATAGTCTGGTGTGGTTGTGGTAGTAGTGTATAGTCTGGTGTGGTTGTTGTAGTAGTGTATAGCCTGGTGTGGTTGTGGTAGTAGTGTATAGTCTGGTGTGGTTGTGGTAGTAGTGTACAGTCTGGTGTGGTTGTAGTGTATAGCTTGGTGTGGTTGTGGTAGTAGTGAATAGTCTGGTGTGGTTGTGGTAGTAGTGTATAGTCTGGTGTGGTCGTGGTAGTAGTGTATAGCCTGGTGTGGTTGTGGTAGTAGTGTATAGCCTGGTGTGGTAGTAGTGTATAGTCTGGTGTGGTTGTGGTAGTAGTGTATAGCCTGGTGTGGTTGTGGTAATAGTGTATAGCCTGGTGTGGTAGTAGTGTATAGTCTGGTGTGGTAGTAGTGTATAGTCTGGTGTGGTTGTGGTAGTAGTGTACAGTCTGGTTGTGGTAGTAGTGTATATTCTGGTGTGGTTGTGGTAGTAGTGTACAGTCTGTTGTGGTAGTAGTGTACAGTCTGGTGTGGTTGTAGTGTACAGTCTGGTGTGGTTGTAGTGTATAGCTTGGTGTGGTAGTAGTGTATAGTCTGGTGTGGTAGTAGTGTATAGTCTGGTGTGGTTGTGGTAGTAGTGTACAGTCTGGTTGTGGTAGTAGTGTATAGCCTAGTGTGTTTGTTGTAGTAGTGTATAGCCTGGTGTGGTTGTGGTAGTAGTGTACAGTCTGTTGTGGTAGTAGTGTACAGTCTGTTGTGGTAGTAGTGTACAGTCTGGTGTGGTTGTAGTGTACAGTCTGGTGTGGTTGTAGTGTATAGCTTGGTGTGGGTGTGGTAGTAGTGAATAGTCTGGTGTGGTTGTGGTAGTAGTGTATAGCCTGGTGTGGTTGTGGTAGTAGTGTATAGCCTGGTGTGGTAGTAGTGTATAGTCTGGTGTGGTTGTGGTAGTAGTGTATAGCCTGGTGTGGTTTTGGTAGTAGTGTATAGCCTGGTGTGGTTGTGGTAATAGTGTATAGCCTGGTGTGGTAATAGTGTATATTCTGGTGTGGTAGTAGTTTATAGTCTGGTGTGGTAGTAGTGTATAGTCTCTTGTGGTAGTAGTGTATAGTCTGGTGTGGTTGTGGTGTAGTGTATAGCCTGGTGTGGTAGTAGTGTATAGCCTGGTGTGGTTGTGGTAGTAGTGTATAGCCTGGTGTGGTCGTGGTAGTAGTGTATAGTCTGGTGTGGTCGTGGTAGTAGTGTATAGCCTGGTGTGGTCGTGGTAGTAGTGTATAGCCTGGCGTGGTCGTGGTAGTAGTGTATAGCCTGGTGTGGTCGTGGTAGTAGTGTATAGCCTGGTGTGGTAGTAGTGTATAGCCTGGTGTGGTCGTGGTAGTAGTGTATAGTCTGGTGTGGTTGTGGTAGTAGTGTATTGCCTGGTGGGGTTGGGGTTGTGGTAGTAGTGTATAGTCTGGTGTGGTTGTGGTAGTAGTGTATTGCCTGGTGGGGTTGGGGTTGTGGTAGTAGTGTATAGTCTGGTGTGGTAGTAGTGTATAGCCTGGTGGGGTTGGGGTTGTGGTAGTAGTGTATAGTCTGGTGTGGTAGTAGTGTATAGCCTGGTGTGGTTGTGGTAGTAGTGTATAGTCTGGTGTGGTAGTAGTGTATAGCCTGGTGTGGTTGTGGTAGTTGTGTATAGCTTGGTGTGGTTGTGGTAGTAGTGTATAGTCTGGTGTGGTTGTGGTAGTAGTGTATAGTCTGGTGGGGTTGTGGTAGTAGTGTATAGTCTGGTGTGGTAGTAGTGTATTGCCTGGTGGGGTTGGGGTTGTGGTAGTAGTGTATAGTCTGGTGTGGTTGTGGTAGTAGTGTATAGTCTGGTGGGGTTGTGGTAGTAGTGTATAGTCTGGTGTGGTTGTGGTAGTTGTGTATAGTCTGGTGTGGTTGTGGTAGTAGTGTATAGCCTGGTGTGGTTGTGGTAGTAGTGTATAGCCTGTTGTGGTTGTGGTAGTAGTGTATAGTCTGGTGTGGTTGTGGCAGTAGTGTATAGTCTGGTGTGGTTGTGGTAGTAGTGTACAGTCTGGTTGTGGTAGTAGTGTATAGCCTAGTGTGGTTGTTGTAGTAGTGTATAGCCTGGTGTGGTTGTGGTAGTAGTGTACAGTCTGTTGTGGTAGTAGTGTACAGTCTGGTGTGGTTGTAGTGTACAGTCTGGTGTGGTTGTAGTGTACAGTCTGGTGTGGTTGTAGTATATATCTTGGTGTGGGTGTGGTAGTAGTGAATAGTCTGGTGTGGTTGTGGTAGTAGTGTACAGTGTGATAGTGTGGTTGTGGTAGTAGTGTATAGCCTGGTGTGGTTGTGGTAGTAGTGTATAGCCTGGTGTGGTAGTAGTGTATAGTCTGGTGTGGTTGTGGTAGTAGTGTATTGCCTGGTGGGGTTGGGGTTGTGGTAGTAGTGTATAGTCTGGTGTGGTAGTAGTGTATAGCCTGGTGGGGTTGGGGTTGTGGTAGTAGTGTATAGTCTGGTGTGGTAGTAGTGTATAGCCTGGTGTGGTTGTGGTAGTAGTGTATAGTCTGGTGTGGTAGTAGTGTATAGCCTGGTGTGGTTGTGGTAGTTGTGTATAGCTTGGTGTGGTTGTGGTAGTAGTGTATAGTCTGGTGTGGTTGTGGTAGTAGTGTATAGTCTGGCGGGGTTGTGGTAGTAGTGTATAGTCTGGTGTGGTAGTAGTGTATTGCCTGGTGGGGTTGGGGTTGTGGTAGTAGTGTATAGTCTGGTGTGGTTGTGGTAGTAGTGTATAGTCTGGTGGGGTTGTGGTAGTAGTGTATAGTCTGGTGTGGTTGTGGTAGTTGTGTATAGTCTGGTGTGGTTGTGGTAGTAGTGTATAGCCTGGTGTGGTTGTGGTAGTAGTGTATAGCCTGTTGTGGTTGTGGTAGTAGTGTATAGTCTGGTGTGGTTGTGGCAGTAGTGTATAGTCTGGTGTGGTTGTGGTAGTAGTGTACAGTCTGGTTGTGGTAGTAGTGTATAGCCTAGTGTGGTTGTTGTAGTAGTGTATAGCCTGGTGTGGTTGTGGTAGTAGTGTACAGTCTGTTGTGGTAGTAGTGTACAGTCTGGTGTGGTTGTAGTGTACAGTCTGGTGTGGTTGTAGTGTACAGTCTGGTGTGGTTGTAGTGTATATCTTGGTGTGGGTGTGGTAGTAGTGAATAGTCTGGTGTGGTTGTGGTAGTAGTGTACAGTGTGATAGTGTGGTTGTGGTAGTAGTGTATAGCCTGGTGTGGTTGTGGTAGTAGTGTATAGCCTGGTGTGGTAGTAGTGTATAGTCTGGTGTGGTTGTGGTAGTAGTGTATAGTCTGGTGTGGTTGTGGTAGTAGTGTATAGTCTGGTGTGGTTGTGGTAGTAGTGTATAGCCTGGTGTGGTTGTGGTAGTAGTGTATAGTCTGGTGTGGTTGTGGTAGTAGTGTATAGTCTGGTGTGGTTGTGGTAGTAGTGTATAGTCTGGTGTGGTTGTGGTAGTAGTGTATAGCCTGGTGTGGTTGTGGTAGTAGTGTATAGCCTGGTGTGGTTGTGGTAGTAGTGTATAGCCTGGTGTGGTTGTGGTAGTAGTGTATAGTCTGGTGTGGTTGTGGTAGTAGTGTATAGTCTGGTGGGGTTGTGGTAGTAGTGTATAGTCTGGTGTGGTTGTGGTAGTAGTGTGTGGTGTGGTTGTGGAAGTAGTGTACAGTCTGGTGTGGTTGTGGTAGTAGTGTATAGTCTGGTGGGGTTGTGGTAGTAGTGTACAGTCTGGTGTGGTTGTGGTAGTAGTGTATAGCCTGGTGTGGTTGTGGTAGTAGTGTATAGCCTGGTGTGGTTGTGGTAGTAGTGTATAGTCTGGTGTGGTTGTGGTTGTAGTGTATAGTCTGGTGTGGTTGTGGTAGTAGTGTATAGCCTGGTGGGGTTGTGGTATTAGTGTATAGTCTGGTGGGGTTGTGGTAGTAGTGTATAGCTTGGTGTGGTTGTGGTAGTAGTGTATAGTCTGGTGTGGTTGTGGTAGTAGTGTATAGTCTGGTGGGGTTGTGGTAGTAGTGTATAGTCTGGTGTGGTTGTGGTAGTAGTGTATAGTCTGGTGTGGTTGTGGTAGTAGTGTATAGTCTGGTGGGGTTGTGGTAGTAGTGTATAGTCTGGTGTGGTTGTATTTTATAGCCTGGTGTGGTTGTGGTAGTAGTGTATAGCCTGTTGTGGTAGTAGTGTAAAACCTGGTGTTTTGTGGTAGTAGTGTATAGTCTGGTGTGGTTGTGGTAGTAGTGTGTGGTGTGGTTGTGGTAGTAGTGTACAGTCTGGTGTGGTTGTGGTAGTAGTGTATAGTCTGGTGTGGTTGTGGTAGTAGTGTATAGTCTGGTGTGGTTGTGGTAGTAGTGTATAGTCTGGTGTGGTTGTGGTAGTAGTGTATAGTCTGGTGTGGTTGTGGTAGTAGTGTATAGCCTGGTGTTTTGTGGTAGTAGTGAATAGTCTGGTGTGGTTGTGGTAGTAGTGTATAGCCTGGTGGGGTTGTGGTAGTAGTGTATAGTCTGGTGGGGTTGTGGTAGTAGTGTATAGCTTGGTGGGGTTGTGGTAGTAGTGTATAGTCTGGTGGGGATGTGGTAGTAGTGTATAGCTTGGTGTTTTGTGGTAGTAGTGTATAGTCTGGTGTGGTAGTAGTGTGCGGTGTGGTTGTGGTAGTAGTGTACAGTCTGGTGTGGTAGTAGTGTATAGTCTGGTGTTGTTGTGGTAGTAGTGTATAGCCTGGTGGGGTTGTGGTAGTAGTGTATAGTCTGGTGTTTTGTGGTAGTAGTGTACAGTCTGGTATGGTTGTGGTAGTAGTGTGTAGTGTGGTTGTTGTAGTAGTGTACAGTCTGGTGTGGTTGTGGTAGTAGTGTATAGTCTGGTGTTGTTGTGGTAGTAGTGTATAGTCTGGTGTGGTTGTGGTAGTAGTGTATAGTCTGGTGTGGTTGTGGTAGTAGTGTATAGTCTGGTGGGTTGTGGTAGTAGTGTATAGTCTGGTGTGGTTGTGGTAGTAGTGTATAGTCTGGTGTGGTTGTGGTAGTAGTGTATAGTCTGGTGTGGTTGTGGTAGTAGTGTATAGTCTGGTGTGGTTGTGGTAGTAGTGTATAGTCTGGTGTGGTAGTGGTAGTAGTGTACAGTCTGGTGTGGTTATGGTAGTTGTGTATAGTGTGGTTGTGGTTGTAGTGTATAGCCTGGTGTGGTTGTGGTAGTAGTGTATAGTCTGGTCTGGTTGTGGTAGTAGTGTATAGTCTGGTGTGGTTGTGGTAGTAGTGTACAGTCTGGTTGTGGTAGTAGTGTATAGCCTGGTGTGGTTGTTGTAGTAGTGTATAGCCTGGTGTGGTTGTGGTAGTAGTGTACAGTCTGTTGTGGTAGTAGTGTACAGTCTGGTGTGGTTGTAGTGTATAGTTTGTTGTGGGTGTGGTAGTAGTGTACAGTGTGATAGTGTGGTTGTGGTAGTAGTGTATAGCCTGGTGTGGTTGTGGTAGTAGTGTATAGCCTGGTGTGGTAGTAGTGTATAGTCTGGTGTGGTTGTGGTAGTAGTGTATAGCCTGGTGTGGTTGTGGTAGTAGTGTATAGCCTGGTGTGGTTGTGGTAGTAGTGTATAGCCTGGTGTGGTAGTAGTGTATAGTCTGGTGTGGTTGTGGTAGTAGTGTATAGCCTGGTGTGGTTGTGGTAGTAGTGTATAGTCTGGTGTGGTTGTGGTAGTAGTTTGTAGCCTGTTGTGGTAGTAGTGTATAGCCTGGTGTGGTTGTGGTAGTAGTGTATAGTCTCTTGTGGTAGTAGTGTATAGTCTCTTGTTGTAGTAGTGTATAGTCTGGTGTGGTTGTGGTATTAGTGTATAGCCTGGTGTGGTTGTGGTAGTAGTGTATAGTCTGGTGTGGTTGTGGTAGTAGTGTGTAGTCTGGTGTGGTTGTGGAGGTAGTGTATAGTCTGGTGGGGTTGTGGTAGTAGTGTATGGTCTGGTGGGGTTGTGGTAGTAGTGTATATTCTGGTGTGGTTGTGGTAGTAGTGTATAGCCTGGTGGGGTTGTGGTAGTAGTGTAAAGTCTGGTGTGGTTGTGGTTGTAGTGTATAGCCTGGTGTGGTTGTGGTAGTAGTGTATAGCCTGGTGTGGTAGTAGTGTAAAACCTGGTGTTTTGTGGTAGTAGTGTATAGTCTGGTGTGGTTGTGGTAGTAGTGTATAGCCTGGTGTGGTTGTGGTATTAGTGTATAGTCTGGTGTGGTTGTGGTAGTAGTGTATAGCCTGGTGTGGTTGTGGTAGTAGTGTATAGCCTGGTGTGGTTGTGGTAGTAGTGTATAGTCTGGTGGGGTTGTGGTAGTAGTGTATAGCCTGGTGTGGTTGTGGTAGTAGTGTATAGTCTGGTGTGGTTGTGGTAGTAGTGTATAGTCTGGTGGGGATGTGGTAGTAGTGTATAGTCTGGTGTGGTTGTGGTAGTAGTGTGTGGTGTGGTTGTGGTAGTAGTGTACAGTCTGGTGTGGTTGTGGTAGTAGTGTACAGTCTGGTGTGGTTGTGGTAGTAGTGTATAGTCTGGTGTGATTGTGGTAGTAGTGTATAGTCTGGTGTGATTGTGGTAGTAGTGTATAGTCTGGTGGGGATGTGGTATTAGTGTATAGTCTGGTGTGGTTGTGGTAGTAGTGTATAGTCTGGTGTGGTTGTGGTAGTAGTGTATAGTCTGGTGTGGAATTAGTGTGTGGTGTGGTTGTGGTAGTAGTGTACAGTCTGGTGTGGTTGTGGTAGTAGTGTATAGTCTGGTGTTGTTGTGGTAGTAGTGTATAGTCTGGTGTGGTTGTGGTAGTAGTGTACAGTCTGGTGTGGTTGTGGTAGTAGTGTATAGTCTGGTGGGTTGTGGTAGTAGTGTATAGTCTGGTGTTGTTGTGGTAGTAGTGTATAGCCTGGTGGGGTTGTGGTAGTAGTGTATAGTCTGGTGTGGTTTTGGTAGTAGTGTATAGTCTGGTGTTTTGTGGTAGTAGTGTATAGTCTGGTGTGGTTGTGGTAGTAGTGTATAGTCTGGTGGGGATGTGGTAGTAGTGTATAGTCTGGTGTGGTTGTGGTAGTAGTGTGTGGTGTGGTTGTGGTAGTAGTGTACAGTCTGGTGTGGTTGTGGTAGTAGTGTACAGTCTGGTGTGGTTGTGGTAGTAGTGTATAGTCTGGTGTGATTGTGGTAGTAGTGTATAGTCTGGTGTGATTGTGGTAGTAGTGTATAGTCTGGTGGGGATGTGGTATTAGTGTATAGTCTGGTGTGGTTGTGGTAGTAGTGTATAGTCTGGTGTGGTTGTGGTAGTAGTGTATAGTCTGGTGTGGAATTAGTGTGTGGTGTGGTTGTGGTAGTAGTGTACAGTCTGGTGTGGTTGTGGTAGTAGTGTATAGTCTGGTGTTGTTGTGGTAGTAGTGTATAGTCTGGTGTGGTTGTGGTAGTAGTGTACAGTCTGGTGTGGTTGTGGTAGTAGTGTATAGTCTGGTGGGTTGTGGTAGTAGTGTATAGTCTGGTGTTGTTGTGGTAGTAGTGTATAGCCTGGTGGGGTTGTGGTAGTAGTGTATAGTCTGGTGTGGTTTTGGTAGTAGTGTATAGTCTGGTGTTTTGTGGTAGTAGTGTATAGTCTGGTATGGTTGTGGTAGTAGTGTGTAGTGTGGTTGTGGTAGTAGTGTACAGTCTGGTGTGGTTGTGGTAGTAGTGTACAGTCTGGTGTGGTTGTGGTAGTAGTGTATAGTCTGGTGTGGTTGTGGTAGTAGTGTATAGTCTTGTGTGGTTGTGGTAGTAGTGTATAGCCTGGTGTGGTTGTGGTAGTAGTGTATAGTCTGGTGGGTTGTGGTAGTAGTGTATAGTCTGGTGTGGTTGTGGTAGTAGTGTATAGTCTGGTGTGTTTGTGGTAGTAGTGTATAGTCTGGTGGGGTTGTGGTAGTAGTGTATAGTCTGGTGGGGTTGTGGTAGTAGTGTATAGTCTGGTGTGGTAGTGGTAGTAGTGTACAGTCTGGTGTGGTTGTGGTAGTTGTGTATAGTGTGGTTGTGGTTGTAGTGTATAGCCTGGTGTGGTTGTGGTAGTAGTGTATAGTCTGGTGTGTTTGTGGTAGTAGTGTATAGTCTGGTGGGGTTGTGGTAGTAGTGTATAGTCTGGTGTGGTTGTGGTAGTAGTGTATAGTCTGGTCTGGTTGTGGTAGTAGTGTATAGTCTGGTGTGGTTGTGGTAGTAGTGTACAGTCTGGTTGTGGTAGTAGTGTATAGCCTGGTGTGGTTGTTGTAGTAGTGTATAGCCTGGTGTGGTTGTGGTAGTAGTGTACAGTCTGTTGTGGTAGTAGTGTACAGTCTGGTGTGGTTGTAGTGTATAGCTTGGTGTGGGTGTGGTAGTAGTGAATAGTCTGGTGTGGTTGTGGTAGTAGTGTACAGTGTGATAGTGTGGTTGTGGTAGTAGTGTATAGCCTGGTGTGGTTGTGGTAGTAGTGTATAGCCTGGTGTGGTAGTAGTGTATAGTCTGGTGTGGTTGTGGTAGTAGTGTATAGCCTGGTGTGGTTGTGGTAGTAGTGTATAGTCTGGTGTGGTTGTGGTAGTAGTTTATAGCCTGTTGTGGTAGTAGTGTATAGCCTGGTGTGGTTGTGGTAGTAGTGTATAGTCTCTTGTGGTAGTACTGTATAGTCTCTTGTTGTAGTAGTGTATAGTCTGGTGTGGTTGTGGTAGTTGTGTATATTCTGGTGTGGTTGTGGTAGTAGTGTATAGTCTGGTGTGGTTGTGGTAGTAGTGTGTAGTCTGGTGTGGTTGTGGAGGTAGTGTATAGTCTGGTGGGGTTGTGGTAGTAGTGTATAGTCTGGTGGGGTTGTGGTAGTAGTGTATATTCTGGTGTGGTTGTGGTAGTAGTGTATAGCCTGGTGGGGTTGTGGTAGTAGTTTAAAGTCTGGTGTGGTTGTGGTTGTAGTGTATAGCCTGGTGTTTTTGTGGTAGTAGTGTATAGCCTGGTGTGGTAGTAGTGTAAAACCTGGTGTTTTGTGGTAGTAGTGTATAGTCTGGTGTGGTTGTGGTAGTAGTGTGTGGTGTGGTTGTGGTAGTAGTGTACAGTCTGGTGTGGTTGTGGTAGTAGTCTGTAGCCTGGTGGGGTTGTGGTAGTAGTGTATAGTCTGGTGGGGATGTGGTAGTAGTGTATAGCTTGGTGTTTTGTGGTAGTAGTGTATAGTCTGGTGTGGTAGTAGTGTGTGGTGTGGTTGTGGTAGTAGTGTACAGTCTGGTGTGGTTGTGGTAGTAGTGTATAGTCTGGTGTTGTTGTGGTAGTAGTGTATAGCCTGGTGGGGTTGTGGTAGTAGTGTATAGTCTGGTGTGGTTGTGGTAGTAGTGTATAGTCTGGTGTTTTGTGGTAGTAGTGTATAGTCTGGTATGGTTGTGGTAGTAGTGTGTAGTGTGGTTGTGGTAGTAGTGTACAGTCTGGTGTGGTTGTGGTAGTAGTGTATAGTCTTGTGTTGTTGTGGTAGTAGTGTTTAGCCTGGTGTGGTTGTGGTAGTAGTGTATAGTCTGGTGGGGTTGTGGTAGTAGTGTAAAGTCTGGTGGGGTTGTGGTAGTAGTGTATAGCTTGGTGTGGTTGTGGTAGTAGTGTATAGTCTGGTGTGGTTGTGGTAGTAGTGTATAGTCTGGTGGGGTTGTGGTAGTAGTGTATAGTCTGGTGTGGTTGTGGTAGTAGTGTACAGTCTGGTTATGGTAGTAGTGTATAGCCTGGTGTGGTTGTTGTAGTAGTGTATAGCCTGGTGTGGTTGTGGTAGTAGTGTACAGTCTGTTCTGGTAGTAGTGTATAGCCTGGTGTGGTTGTGGTAGTAGTGTACAGTCTGGTGTGGTTGTAGTGTATAGCTTGGTGTGGGTGTGGTAGTAGTGAATAGTCTGATGTGGTTGTGGTAGTTGTGTACAGTGTTATAGTGTGGTTGTGGTAGTAGTGTATAGCCTGGTGTGGTTGTGGTAGTAGTGTATAGCCTGGTGTGGTAGTAGTGTATAGTCTGGTGTGGTTGTGGTAGTAGTGTATAGCCTGATGTGGTTGTGGTAGTAGTGTATAGCCTGGTGTGGTTGTGGTAGTAGTGTATAGTCTGGTGTGGTTGTGGTAGTAGTTTATAGCCTGTTGTGGTAGTAGTGTATAGCCTGGTGTGGTTGTGGTAGTATTGTATAGTCTGGTGTGGTTGTGATAGTATTGTATAGCCTGGTGTGGTTGTGGAAGTAGTGTATAGCCTGGTGTGGTAGTAGTGTATAGCCTGGTGTGGTTGTGGTAGTAGTGTATAGCCTGGTGTGGTCGTGGTAGTAGTGTATAGTCTGGTGTGGTCGTGGTAGTAGTGTATAGTCTGGTGTGGTCGTGGTAGTAGTGTATAGCCTGGTGTGGTCGTGGTAGCAGTGTATAGCCTGGTGTGGTCGTGGTAGTAGTGTAAAGCCTGGTGTGGTTGTGGTAGTAGTGTATAGCCTGGTGTGGTTGTGGTAGTAGTGTATAGCCTGGTGTGGTAGTAGTGTATAGCCTGGTGTGGTCGTGGTAGTAGTGTATAGCCTGATGTGGTTGTGGTAGTAGTGTATAGTCTGGTGTGGTTGTGGTAGTAGTTTATAGCCTGTTGTGGTAGTAGTGTATAGTCTGGTGTGGTTTTGGTAGTAGTGTACAGTGTTATAGTGTGGTTGTGGTAGTAGTGTATAGCCTGGTGTGGTTGTGGTAGTAGTGTATAGCCTGGTGTGGTAGTAGTGTATAGTCTGGTGTGGTTGTGTTAGTAGTGTATAGCCTGATGTGGTTGTGGTAGTAGTGTATAGCCTGGTGTGGTTGTGGTAGTAGTGTATAGTCTGGTGTGGTTGTGGTAGTAGTTTATAGCCTGTTGTGGTAGTAGTGTAAAGTCTGGTGTGGTTGTGGTAGTAGTTTATAGCCTGTTGTGGTAGTAGTGTATAGCCTGGTGTGGTTGTGGTAGTAGTGTATAGCCTGGTGTGGTTGTGGTAGTAGTGTATAGTCTGGTGTGGTTGTGGTAGTAGTGTATAGCCTGGTGTGGTTGTGGTAGTAGTGTATAGTCTGGTGTGGTTGTGGTAGTAGTGTATAGCCTGGTGTGGTTGTGGTAGTAGTGTATAGTCTGGTGTGGTTGTGGTAGTAGTCTATAGCCTGGTGTGGTTGTGTTAGTAGTCTATAGCCTGGTGTGGTTGTGGTAGTAGTGTATAGTCTCTTGTGGTATTAGTGTATAGTCTGGTGTGGTTGTGGTAGTGGTGTATAGTCTGGTGTGGTTGTGGTAGTAGTCTATAGTCTCTTGTGGTATTAGTGTATAGTCTGGTGTGGTTGTGGTAGTAGTGTATAGTCTGGTGTGGTTGTGGTAGTAGTCTATAGCCTAGTGTGGTTGTGGTAGTAGTGTATAGTCTCTTGTGGTATTAGTGTATAGTCTGGTGTGGTTGTGGTAGTAGTGTATAGCCTGGTCTGGTTGTGGTAGTAGTGTATAGCCTGGTGTGGTTGTGGTAGTAGTGTATAGTCTGGTGGGGTTGTGGTATTAGTGTATAGTCTGGTGGGGTTGTGGTATTAGTGTATAGTCTGGTGTGGTTGTGGTAGTAGTGAATAGCCTGGTGTGGTAGTAGTGTATAGCCTGGTGTTGTCGTGGTAGTAGTGTATAGCCTGGTGTGGTCGTGGTAGTAGTGTATAGCCTGGTGTGGTTGTGGTAGTAGTGTATAGCCTGGTGTGGTTGTGGTAGTAGTGTATAGCCTGGTGTGGTAGTAGTGTATAGTCTGGTGTGGTTGTGGTAGTTGTGTATAGCCTGGTGTGGTTGTGGTAGTAGTGTATAGCCTGGTGTGGTTGTGGTAGTAGTGTATAGCCTGGTGTGGTTGTGGTAGTAGTGTATAGTCTGGTGTGGTTGTGGTAGTAGTCCATAGCCTGGTGTGGTTGTGGTAGTAGTCTATAGCCTGGTGTGGTTGTGGTAGTAGTGCATAGTCTGGTGTGGTTGTGGTAGTGGTGTATAGTCTGGTGTGGTTGTGGTAGTAGTCTATAGTCTCTTGTGGTATTAGTGTATAGTCTGGTGTGGTTGTGGTAGTAGTGTATAGCCTGGTGTGGTTGTGGTAGTAGTGTATAGCCTGATGTGGTTGTGGTAGTAGTGTATAGCCTGGTGTGGTTGTGGTAGTAGTGTATAGTCTCTTGTGGTATTAGTGTATAGTCTGGTGTGGTTGTGGTAGTAGTGTATAGCCTGGTGTGGTTGTGATAGTAGTGTATAGCCTGGTGTGGTTGTGGTAGTAGTGTATAGTCTGGTGGGGTTGTGGTATTAGTGTATAGTCTGGTGTGGTTGTGGTAGTAGTGTATAGCCTGGTGTGGTTGTTCTAGTAGTGTATAGCCTGGTGTGGTTGTGGTAGTAGTGTATAGTCTGGTGGGGTTGTGGTATTAGTGTATAGTCTGGTGTGGTTGTGGTAGTAGTGTATAGCCTGGTGTGGTTGTTCTAGTAGTGTATAGCCTGGTGTGGTTGTGGTAGTAGTGTATAGCCTGTTGTGGTAGTAGTGTATAGCCTGGTGTGGTTGTGGTAGCAGTGTATAGTCTGGTGTGGTTGTGGTAGTAGTGTATAGCCTGTTGTGGTAGTAGTGTATAGCCTGGTGGGGTTGTGGTAGTAGTGTATAGTCTGGTGTGGTTGTGGTAGTAGTGTATAGTCTGGTGTGGTTGTGGTAGTTGTGTATAGCCTGGTGTTGTTATGGTAGTAGTGTATAGCCTGTTGTGGTAGTAGTGTATAGCCTGGTGTGGTTGTGGTAGCAGTGTATAGTCTGGTGTGGTAGTAGTGTATAGTCTGGTGTGGTTGTGGTAGTTGTGTATAGCCTGGTGTGGTTGTGGTAGTAGTGTACAGTCTGGTGTGGTTGTGGTAGTAGTGTATAGTCTGGTGGGGTTGTGGTAGTAGTGTATAGTCTGGTGTGGTTGTGGTAGTTGTGTATAGTCTGGTGTGGTTGTGGTAGTAGTGTATAGTCTGGTGTGGTTGTGCTAGTAGTGTATAGTCTGGTGAGGTTGTGGTAGTAGTGTAAAGCCTGGTGTGGTTGTTGTAGTAGTGTATAGCCTGGTGTTGTTGTGGTAGTAGTGTACAGTCTGTTGTGGTAGTAGTGTACAGTCTGGTGTGGTTGTAGTGTATAGCTTGGTGTGGGTGTGGTAGTAGTGAATAGTCTGGTGTGGTTGTGGTAGTAGTGTATAGCCTGTTGTGGTAGTAGTGTACAGTCTGGTGTGGTTGCGGTAGTAGTGTATAGCCTGGTGTGGTTGTGGTAGTAGTGTATAGCCTGGTGTGGTAGTAGTGTATAGTCTCTTGTGGTATTAGTGTATAGTCTGGTGTGGTTGTGGTAGTAGTGTATAGTCTGGTGGGGTTGTGGTATTAGTGTATAGTCTGGTGTGGTTGTGGTAGTAGTGTATAGCCTGGTGTGGTTGTGGTAGTAGTGTATAGTCTGGTGTGGTTGTAGTAGTAGTGTATAGCCTGTTGTGGTTGTGGTAGTAGTGTACAGTCTGGTGTGGTTGTAGTGTATAGCTTGGTGTGGTTGTGGTAGTAGTGTATAGTCTGGTGTGGTTGTGGTAGTAGTGTATAGTCTGTTGTGGTTGTGGTAGTAGTGTACAGTCTGGTGTGGTTGTAGTGTATAGCTTGGTGTGGTTGTGGTAGTAGTGTATAGTCTGGTGTGGTTGTGGTAGTAGTGTATAGCCTGTTGTGGTAGTAGTGTATAGTCTGGTGTGGCTGTGGTAGTAGTCTATAGCCTGGTGTGGTTGTGGTAGTAGTGTATAGTCTCTTGTGATAGTAGTGTATAGTCTCTTGTGGTAGTAGTGTATAGTCTGGTGTGGTTGTGGTAGTTGTGTATAGCCTGGTGTGGTTGTGGTAGTAGTGTATAGTCTGGTGTGGTTGTGGTAGTAGTGTATAGCCTGGTGTGGTTGTGGTAGTAGTGTATAGCCTGGTGTGGTAGTAGTGTATAGTCTGGTGTGGTTGTGGTAGTAGTCTATAGCCTGGTGTGGTTGTGGTAGTAGTGTATAGTCTGGTGTGGTTGTGGTAGTAGTCTATAGCCTAGTGTGGTTGTGGTAGTAGTGTATAGTCTGTTGTGGTAGTAGTGTACAGTCTGGTGTGGTTGTAGTGTATAGCCTGGTGTGGTTGTGGTAGTAGTGTATAGTCTGGTGTGGTTGTGGTAGTAGTGTATAGCCTGGTGTGGTTGTGGTAGTAGTGTATAGTCTCTTGTGATAGTAGTGTATAGTCTCTTGTGGTAGTAGTGTATAGTCTGGTGTGGTTGTGGTAGTAGTGTATAGCCTGTTGTGGTAGTAGTCTATAGCCTAGTGTGGTTGTGGTAGTAGTGTATAGTCTCTTGTGGTATTAGTGTATAGTCTGGTTTGGTTGTGGTAGTAGTGTATAGCCTGGTGTGGTTGTGGTAGTAGTGTATAGCCTGGTGTGGTTGTGGTAGTAGTGTATAGTCTGGTGGGGTTGTGGTATTAGTGTATAGTCTGGTGGGGTTGTGGTATTAGTGTATAGTCTGGTGTGGTTGTGGTAGTAGTGAATAGTCTGGTGTGGTTGTGGTAGTAGTGTATAGCCTGGTGTGGTAGTAGTGTATAGTCTGGTGTGGTGGTGTTAGTAGTGTATAGCCTGGTGTGGTTGTGGTAGTAGTGTATAGTCTGGTGTGGTTGTGGTAGTAGTTTATAGCCTGTTGTGGTAGTAGTGTATAGCCTGGTGTGGTTGTGGTAGTAGTGTATAGTCTGGTGTGGTTGTGATAGAATTGTATAGCCTGGTGTGGTCGTGGTAGTAGTGTATAGTCTGGTGTGGTCGTGGTAGTAGTGTATAGCCTGGTGTGGTCGTGGTAGTAGTGTATAGCCTGGTGTGGTCGTGGTAGTAGTTTATAGCCTGGTGTAGTTGTGGTAGTAGTGTATAGCCTGGTGTGGTAGTAGTGTATAGCCTGGTGTGGTTGTGGTAGTAGTGTATAGCCTGGTGTGGTAGTAGTGTATAGCCTGGTGTGGTTGTGGTAGTAGTGTATAGCCTGGTGTGGTCGTGGTAGTAGTGTATAGTCTGGTGTGGTCGTGGTAGTAGTGTATAGCCTGGTGTGGTCGTGGTAGTAGTGTATAGCCTGGTGTGGTCGTGGTAGTAGTGTATAGCCTGGTGTAGTTGTGGTAGTAGTGTATAGCCTGGTGTGGTAGTAGTGTATAGCCTGGTGTGGTCGTGGTAGTAGTGTATAGCCTGGTGTGGTCGTGGTAGTAGTGTATAGCCTGGTGTGGTTGTGGTAGTAGTGTATAGCCTGGTGTGGTTGTGGTAGTAGTGTATAGCCTGGTGTGGTAGTAGTGTATAGTCTGGTGTGGTTGTGGTAGTTGTGTATAGCCTGGTGTGGTTGTGATAGTAATGTATAGTCTGGTGTGGTTGCGGTAGTAGTGTATAGCCTGGTGTGGTTGTGGTAGTAGTGTATAGCCTGGTGTGGTTGTGGTAGTAGTGTATAGTCTGGTGTGGTTGTGGTAGTAGTCTATAGCCTGGTGTGGTTGTGGTAGTAGTGTATAGCCTGGTGTGGTTGTGGTAGTAGTGTATAGCCTGGTCTGGTAGTAGTGTATAGTCTGGTGTGGTTGTGGTAGTTGTGTATAGCCTGGTGTGGTTGTGGTAGTAGTGTATAGTCTGGTGTGGTTGTGGTAGTAGTGTATAGCCTGGTGTGGTTGTGGTAGTAGTGTATAGCCTGGTGTGGTTGTGGTAGTAGTGTATAGTCTGGTGTGGTTGTGGTAGTAGTCTATAGCCTGGTGTGGTTGTGTTAGTAGTCTATAGCCTGGTGTGGTTGTGGTAGTAGTGTATAGTCTGGTGTGGTTGTGGTAGTGGTGTATAGCCTGGTGTGGTTGTGGTAGTAGTCTATAGTCTCTTGTGGTATTAGTGTATAGTCTGGTGTGATTGTGGTAGTAGTGTATAGCCTGGTGTGGTTGTGGTAGTAGTGTATAGCCTGGTGTGGTTGTGGTAGTAGTGTATAGTCTGGTGTGGTTGTGGTAGTAGTCTATAGCCTGGTGTGGTTGTGGTAGTAGTGTATAGTCTGGTGTGGTTGTGGTAGTAGTCTATAGCCTAGTGTGGTTGTGGTAGTAGTGTATAGTCTCTTGTGGTATTAGTGTATAGTCTGGTGTGGTTGTGGTAGTAGTGTATAGCCTGGTGTGGTTGTGGTAGTAGTGTATAGTCTCTTGTGGTATTAGTGTATAGATTGGTGTGGTTGTGGTAGTAGTGTATAGTCTGGTGGGGTTGTGGTAGTAGTGTATAGCCTGGTGTGGTTGTGCTAGTAGTGTATAGCCTGGTGTGGTTGTGGTAGTAGTGTATAGCCTGTTGTGGTAGTAGTGTATAGCCTGGTGTGGTTGTGGTAGCAGTGTATAGTCTGGTGTGGTTGTGGTAGTAGTGTATAGCCTGGTGTGGTTGTGGTAGTAGTGTATAGCCTGGTGGGGTTGTGGTAGTAGTGTATAGTCTGGTGTGGTTGTGGTAGTTGTGTATAGTCTGGTGGGGTTGTGGTAGTAGTGTATAGTCTGGTGTGGTTGTGGTAGTAGTGTATAGCCTGGTGGGGTTGTGGTAGTAGTGTATAGTCTGGTGTGGTTGTGGTAGTTGTGTATAGCCTGGTGTTGTTGTGGTAGTAGTGTATAGCCTGGTGTGGTAGTAGTGTATAGTCTGGTGTTGGTAGTAGTGTATAGTCTGGTGTGGTTGTGGTAGTAGTGTACAGTCTGGTGTGGTTGTGGTAGTAGTGTACAGTCTGGTGTGGTAGTAGTGTACAGTCTGGTGTGGTTGTAGTGTACAGTCTGGTGTGGTTGTAGTGTATAGCTTGGTGTGGGTGTGGTAGTAGTGAATAGTCTGGTGTGGTTTTGGTAGTAGTGTACAGTCTGTTGTGGTAGTAGTGTATAGCCTGGTGTGGTTGTTGTAGTAGTGTATAGCCTGGTGTGGTTGTGGTAGTAGTGTACAGTCTGGTGTGGTTGTGGTAGTAGTCTATAGCCTGGTGTGGTTGTGGTAGTAGTGTACAGTCTGTTGTGGTAGTAGTGTACAGTCTGTTGTGGTAGTAGTGTACAGTCTGGTGTGGTTGTGGTAGTAGTGTATAGTCTGGTGTGGTTGTGGTAGTAGTGTATAGTCTGGTGTGGGTGTGGTAGTAGTGAATAGTCTGGTGTGGTTGTGGTAGTAGTGTACAGTGTGATAGTGTGGTTGTGGTAGTAGTGTATAGCCTGGTGTGGTTGTGGTAGTAGTGTATAGCCTGGTGTAGTAGTAGTAGTGTATAGTCTGGTGTGGTTGCGGTAGTAGTGTATAGCCTGGTGTGGTTGTGGTAGTAGTGTACAGTCTGTTGTGGTAGTAGTGTACAGTCTGTTGTGGTAGTAGTGTACAGTCTGTTGTGGTAGTAGTGTATAGTCTCTTGTGGTAGTAGTGTATAGTCTGGTGTGGTTGTGGTAGTATTGTATAGCCTGGTGTGGTTGTGGTAGTAGTGTATAGCCTGGTGTGGTAGTAGTGTATAGCCTGGTGTGGTTGTGGTAGTAGTGTATAGTCTGGTGTGGTTGTGGTAGTAGTGTATAGCCTGGTGTGGTTGTGGTAGTAGTGTATAGCCTGGTGTGGTTGTGGTAGTAGTGTATAGCCTGGTGTGGTAGTAGTGTATAGCCTGGTGTGGTTGTGGTAGTAGTGTATAGTCTGGTGTGGTTGTGGTAGTAGTGTATAGTCTGGTGTGGTTGTGGTAGTAGTGTATAGCCTGGTGTGGTTGTGGTAGTAGTGTATAGCCTGGTGTGGTTGTGGTAGTAGTGTATAGTCTGGTGTGGTTGTGGTAGTAGTCTATAGCCTGGTGTGGTTGTGGTAGTAGTGTATAGTCTGGTGTGGTTGTGGTAGTAGTGTATAGTCTGGTGTGGTTGTGGTAGTAGTGTATAGCCTGGTGTGGTTGTGGTAGTAGTGTATAGCCTGGTGTGGTTGTGGTAGTAGTGTATAGCCTGGTGTGGTAGTAGTGTATAGCCTGGTGTGGTTGTGGTAGTAGTGTATAGCCTGGTGTGGTTGTGGTAGTAGTGTATAGCCTGGTGTGGTATTAGTGTACAGTCTGGTGTGGTTGTGGTAGTAGTGTATAGCCTGGTGTGGTTGTGGTAGTAGTGAATAGTCTGGTGGGGTTGTGGTAGTAGTGTATAGTCTGGTGTGGTCGTGGTAGTAGTGTATAGCCTGGTGTGGTTGTGGTAGTAGTGTATAGTCTGGTGTGGTTGTGGTAGTAGTGTATAGTCTGGTGTGGTTGTGGTAGTAGTGTATAGCCTGGTGTGGTTGTGGTAGTAGTGTATAGCCTGGTGTGGTTGTGGTAGTAGTGTATAGCCTGGTGTGGTAGTAGTGTATAGCCTGGTGTGGTTGTGGTAGTAGTGTATAGCCTGGTGTGGTTGTGGTAGTAGTGTATACCCTGGTGTGGTATTAGTGTACAGTCTGGTGTGGTTGTGGTAGTAGTGTATAGTCTGGTGTGGTTGTGGTAGTAGTGTATAGTCTGGTGTGGTTGTGGTAGTAGTGTATAGCCTGGTGTGGTTGTGGTGGTAGTTTATAGCCTGGTGTGGTTGTGGTAGTAGTGTATAGCCTGGTGTGGTTGTGGTAGTAGTGTATAGCCTGGTGTGGTTGTGGTAGTAGTGTATAGCCTGGTGTGGTTGTGGTAGTAGTGTATAGCCTGGTGTGGTAGTAGTGTATAGTCTGGTGTGGTTGTGGTAGTTGTGTATAGCCTGGTGTGGTTGTGGTAGTAGTGTATAGTCTGGTGGGTTGTGGTAGTAGTGTATAGTCTGGTGTGGTTGTGGTAGTAGTGTATAGCCTGGTGTGGTTGTGGTAGTAGTGTATAGTCTGGTGTGGTTGTGGTAGTAGTGTATAGCCTGGTGTGGTAGTAGTGTATAGCTTGGTGTGGTTGTGGTAGTAGTGTATAGTCTGGTGTGGTTGTGGTAGTAGTGTATAGCCTGGTGTGGTTGTGGTAGTAGTGTATAGTCTGGTGGGTTGTGGTAGTAGTGTATAGTCTGGTGGGTTGTGGTAGTAGTGTATAGTCTGGTGTGGTTGTGGTAGTAGTGTATAGTCTGGTGGGTTGTGGTAGTAGTGTATAGTCTGGTGTGGTTGTGGTAGTAGTGTATAGTCTGGTGGGTTGTGGTAGTAGTGTATAGTCTGGTGTGGTTGTGGTAGTAGTGTATAGCCTGGTGTGGTTGTGGTAGTAGTGTATAGTCTGGTGTGGTTGTGGTAGTAGTGTATAGCCTGGTGTGGTAGTAGTGTATAGCTTGGTGTGGTTGTGGTAGTAGTGTATAGTCTGGTGTGGTTGTGGTAGTAGTGTATAGCCTGGTGTGGTAGTAGTGTATAGCCTGGTGTGGTTGTGGTAGTAGTCTATAGCCTGGTGTGGTTGTGGTAGTAGTCTATAGCCTGGTGTGGTTGTGGTAGTAGTGTATAGCCTGGTGTGGTTGTGGTAGTAGTGTATAGTCTGGTGTGGTTGTGGTAGTAGTCTATAGCCTGGTGTGGTTGTGGTAGTAGTGTATAGTCTGGTGTGGTTGTGGTAGTTGTGTATAGCCTGGTGTGGTTGTGGTAGTAGTGTATAGCCTGGTGTGGTTGTGGTAGTAGTGTATAGCCTGTTGTGGTAGTAGTGTATAGCCTGGTGTGGTTGTGGTAGCAGTGTATAGCCTGGTGTGGTAGCAGTGTATAGTGTGGTGTGGTTGTGGTAGTAGTGTACAGTCTGGTGTGGTTGTGGTAGTAGTGTACAGTCTGGTGTGGTTGTGGTAGTTGTGTATAGCCTGGGGTGGTTGTGGTAGTAGTGTATAGCCTGGTGGGGTTGAGGTAGTAGTGTATAGCTCATGGTTTAGGCTGTGGTTTATGAGCCTCGCGGTCATCCCATTAAACTTGCTGCTCTTTTGTAAAGGTTGTCTGGCTCTTAAATGGTGTCATCTTTATTGATGTTTCTCTCTCCCCCTCCTCTCATGTACAGAAATATGCTGGATGGCCCTGGTTTAAATTCAATTCCCTAACACAAGCCTGAAAGGATACAGCAAATTAATGTCTTCCTTTTACAGATACACACACACACGCCTCGCTCCACACACACACACACACACACACACACACACACACACACACACACACACACACACACACACACACACACACACACACACACACACACACACACCTCGCTCCACACACACACCTCGCTCCACGTCCCGGTTAGCCCTGACAATATAGCGGCGTAAATGTGGCTGCCTGCGTGAACGGGTCCACAAATCACGGCGAGGGAGATGAGATGACCGTGTACCGTCGTCCCCAACGCCAGCGTCAGGAAGGGGCGCGGCAGAGGACAAGCTGTCAATCTCCCGACAAGGAGTAAAAAAATTAAAAATAGTGAAGCATTTCCTGTAACTATCTTTTCTGCATCATTGTACTGTTCTACAGGCTCGCTTTTCCACCCAGTCACTTTGCTGCTGTTTACCAATAACCCTGGTATGTTCTTGTTGCTCAGACACTAAAACGCTTCTGTAACAGCCATGTACGGCATCTAGCTTCAACATCTCTCTGTATTACTTGATGTGTACAGTAGATGATCTGTTGATAGGGTAGCTCATTTGGCTTTCATGGAGACTGGAGCTGTGTCTCTGATCTAAGATCCAAATCTAAATGTGATGCACAGAGGACTAACAGACAGACAGAGCCTAACTATTGATCTTCTGAGACTTTCATGCTCTCTTTACTACTGTACCCTCGAATGCTTCTGTCTTTACGTGACACAGTCAGTCTCTCAGTCTGTGGTTGCTTTTATGGTCTGGCTGGTTATCTGTTCTTCAGTATCACACGGGGGATCTGAGGAGTGTGTGCAGTGGATGAGTGGAGCTGGGGGACGGAAAGAAAGGCGGACCTGATTAGCACTGTGTGATCTCTCACCATGCTGTCCGATGCGAGACGCCCTCCCTCCCACCCCCCCCCCCCCTGTGCTGCTAATGACTGCTAATTGTGGCACGGCAGGGGGAGAGATGCTGTGAGCTGAATATTGCACCCTCACTGCCTGGTCTGGTGCTGCTGGGGACCCTGGAGCAACAAAGTTCCATTCAATCAAGTTCATCGATCAATAAGTCCATTAATCAATAAGGGTATTGACCCCTTCTCTATCCATTTTGGTTTATAGTCACTAGATCATCCCACCTACCACTCCCTCCTCTCTCTATCCAAACTGCTGAATTACAGCCTTGTTTTTTGGGGCTCAAAGATTGGCGTTGAAGAAGTATCCCTGGGAGATGCTCCTCTCAGTTCAGCTGAAAATTAGGACATGTTTTACGGTAGAAGGCTGATCTAAACAGTGCAGGGAAGGCCTGTTCCAAAGGGAGGCCTGTGTTCTCCTATCTATTTCTGGAGGAGTTTTGATCTGAGCGAAGCAAGCTGCTAGTGTCTGGCACTTACCGAATTCACTCTTATTTATCCTTTGACAGATGAGTTTCTCCATTTGTAAATCTACTAATCTCTCTCCATCCCTCTGCCCCTCCGTTGCCGATGCTCGCCTTCAACTTCCTCTCACTTTCAATCTCTTCCTCACCTCTTCTTCCTCACCTCTTATTCCTCCCCCCTTCTTCCACACCTCTTGTTCCTCCCATTCCCCTCTCCTTCCTCTTCCTCACCTCTTCTTCCTCTCTTATCCTATCCTCACCACTTCTTCCTCCCCGTCTTCTTTTCTCTTCTTCCTCCCTCCCTCTCCTTGTTAGACAAGTAGGAGAATGTTGTCTGACCAGTTGAACTAGACTGAGGAGAGCTTATCCATGATAGACAAGCAGGGATATATCCTCAATGTCCTATAGCTGCTCATTGTATGGATCCGAGCTGCCAACGGTTAAGCCACAGAATGAGAGAACAGGAGCCTAAACTAATGCATCGCAACGCCGCAGTTCTTCCCTGTAATAAGTTTCCTTGGCCTGGGCTCCGCTCCGTGTTTCATTTGGAATGAGATTTGTCAGAGGAGAGAAAGTAATGTTCATCTGAAGTGCCTGACCTGTTTCTTTGTCCTGAGCTAACTCTCCTGTATCGCTCCATCTCTCATTTCAGCAAGGAAATGTCCCTCTTGTTTCAAACCCAATTTTCCTAAAACTCCAGACGTCAGCAGGTAGCAGCAGGCCGCCTCTGCCTCTCCGCCCAGGCTAACACACTTTGTGTCCAATTAAACTCTCTCTCACCCTCCATCTTTCACTCTCTCTCGCTCCTTCCCTGCCTCCTTACTTCTCTCTGTCCGTCAGACTATCCCTCACTCTACCTTGTTAAACACAACCACACAAGTCCAATTAAAGGTTTATATGCATAACAGAAGTAAAGAGCCTGGATTTACACTTTGTTTCCTCTTACTTATTCATTACCTTTCCCTCAATCTCAAACTCCTCCCTCTCTCAAACTACCCCTCCCTCTGTCTTTGATTATTTCCTCCCATCCCTCCTTTCTTTCGCCCGTCTGTCTGTTCCTTCATCCCTCTTTCTCCACTCTCTCTCTGTTTGGCTCTCACCCCCCTCCACTGTTCCATCTCTCCGTCCCTGTAGCAGATGGTGGCTGTCAGAGGTGGACAGGTAACAGACGACCCAGTATCCCTCCCAGGCATACAGGCTCTGCCCTGGCCAGTCCCCTCCAATCTGCCCACCACCCCCTTCCACCTTTCTACTCCCACCACCACCCCCTTCCACCTCTAACCCCCTGCAGCCTTCCTACTCCCACAACCAGCCTCCTCCAACCTTCCTCCTCCCACCACCAGCCCCCTCCAACCTTCCTCCTCCCACCACCAGCACCCTCCAACCTTCCTCCTCCCACCACCAGCACCCTCCAACCTTCCTCCTCCACTACCAGCACCCTCCAACCTTCCTCCTCCACCACCAGCACCCTCCAACCTTCCTCCTCCCACCACCAGCAGCCTCCAACCTTCCTCCTCCCACCACCAGCAGCCTCCAACCTTCCTCCTCCCACCACCAGCAGCCTCCAACCTTCCTCCTCCCACCACCAGCAGCCTCCAACCTTCCTCCTCCCACCACCAGCCCCCTCCAACCTTCCTCCTCCACCACCAGCACCCTCCAACCTTCCTCCTCCCACCACCAGCACCCTCCAACCTTCCTCCTCCCACCACCAGCACCCTCCAACCTTCCTCCTCCCACCACCAGCACCCTCCAACCTTCCTCCTCCCACCACCAGCACCCTCCAACCTTCCTCCTCCCACCACCAGCACCCTCCAACCTTCCTCCTCCACCACCAGCACCCTCCAACCTTCCTCCTCCCACCACCACCACCAGCACCCTCCAACCTTCCTCCTCCCACCACCAGCACCCTCCAACCTTCCTCCTTCCACCACCAGCACCCTCCAACCTTCCTCCAACCCCCTGCAACCCACCTCGTTCCCCTCGTCTCCAGTTCCTCCTCAGTCTCCTCCCCTCCCTCTCCTCTGGGTTGATATCTGGCGGGCCGTCTCTTCCCCCCAGTGGCGCGGCCCTTCTGGACAGAGCAGATGGTGAGAGCGGACCGGGAGGAGACGTCCTCTAACCTGGGAGTCTGGCCAGCCCCGGCCCACGGCGAACGCCTGATGCCAGCTTAATGGACCTGGACAGGGCTTGGAGTGTGTGTGCGGGTGTGTGTGTTTACATGGTGTGTGTGTTTGTAATTTTCGGTTGTGTTGCTTGGTTATTTATGTCTCTGTGTTTGTTTCTCTGCAGCTTAGCTTCAAATTTCATGATTTTCGTATAATACAAGTATTGTGTGTGTATGCACGTGTGTGGCTGATTCTTTTCATTTCTAATGGTGTAAATTCAGCTAAAACATCACTAATTGTGAGGTCAAAGGTTGGGGGTCAGTAGACCAGGGTCAAATGGTCACACTGTGGATGGAAACAGGGATGCTGCTGATGTGTGAATGTGAGGTTTGTAAGGATCAGCAGTTCATATTCAGTTTCAACACTGAAGAAACCTTCCATGAACAGGCTTATCACAGGCTTAGAGTAGTCCAGGCTCACTGTTAAATCAGCATAACTCAGACTCACAGAGGCATGGGCTTGAAACTGTCCAAGCAGCACACACTCACAGCGAGCTCTCCAGAGGCTGAGGATTAGAACCCTTTACTAGCTGTGTGTGCAAGTAGGGGTGTGTGTGTGTGTGTGTGTTCACTCCATGTGACATGTACTGTGTATTGAGCAAGCCATAGTGTTCAGAAGAAGAGCGTTTGCATGTGACAGATAATGAATCACTCTATTAGATGTACATCAGATAGTGGATGATAACAGAGGTGTCTGATTAGATTAGCCTCTATCTGTGTGTGTGTTCACCTGCACCGTAGAGGGAGTCATTCTGGATGACAACAGTACAAGCAGAGAAGCGCTTTCCAGTTCGTTGCTGAAGTGTATTCATGGCTATTTCCCAAAATGTATTTTAAATGCATTAGTAGCAGAAAGAGCAACTCACTGAGCTCAGCCTAGTTTCCCTCATTTGCCTAGCGAGTCCAAACGGATTGTTCTCCCCTGACACAGTTCCTCTCCAATCCCTTCCTGTTATTAAATATTAAAATCACTGCAATCACTCTGTTTAGCAAACTCTCAGGGGATCAGGCAGCCAACACTATTACAGCACTGATGATTGCAATGCTTTGTTTTGTTTCATTGAGTCTAAATGTTGACCGTCGGTATCCATATCGTGCTGGTTAGATGTTACATGTTCATTAACATGATTACCAACAGATATGTACATGTGTACATGCAGGCATACACACACACAAATAAATACTTTCGTGCACACACACAAGCATGCATACGCACACACACAGGCATGCACACACACAAATACTTTTGTGCACATGTGCAAGCATACATATGCACACATACAGGCATGCAGATTCCAAAATACTTCATACTTGTCCTCTGATACATTCTTCTCAGGTATGCACCTTGCTATCCCAAATGAGGAACAATTTGCAATTTGCAATCTCTTAAAAAAAAAAATTAAAAAAATATTCCCTCGTTTTATATTATTGAATGAAATCGGGGAGGGGACAGATATCTGACAGCACTGGCCTGATTTTGACGAAGACATGAGTGAATGATGCGTCTTGTATTAGATTTGGCATTTACACAATTACACTGGCCTGATTTTGACACAATTACACTGGGCTGATTTTGACGAAGACATGAGTGAATGATGCGTCTTGTATTAGATTTGGCATTTACACAATTACACTGATTGGCCAGATGGTGGCGCTATAACAAGAATGAAAATGCAAAATTTGAAAGGTCACTCAACTCACCACATTTGACTTAAAGTCATGAGATTCGGTGCATAAGGCCCTCTCCTCACAAGGAACACATTTGCCTCGGGACCAATAATGTCAACCGTGATGGATTTTCCGCCTTTCACAATTTTGTGAAAAACACTTAAAATGCAACTCTTCTGGCACCGAATGACCGATCTGCACGGAACTTGATATCTCTCTCAACCAATATTTATCAGATAGTACCTATAACAACATGGCTGCTGTTGACCAATAAACAATCACGTGGGCGTGGTCTGGCACATAAATGCATATAAATATGTCAAGGATATTCGTATTGTAACACAATTCGGTACACATGTTGCAAACACTGTCAAGACTCAACATATGCAAGAACATTCATATCGACCACACAGTGGTGCTATAACGAGCACATGTTTATACTGCGCCTTCAGAAAGCATTCACATCCCTTGACTTATTCCACATTTCGTTGTGTTACAACCTGCATTTAAAATTGATGAAACATGTTTTTAGAAAAGTTTGCAAATTTATTGAAAATTAAATACAGAAATATCTAATTTACATAAGTATTAACATCCCTGAGTCAATACTTTGTAGAAGCACTTTTAGCAGTGAATACAGCTGTGAGTCTTTCTGGGTAAATCTCTAAGAGCTTTCCACATCTGGATTGTGCAAAAGTTGTTCTTTTAAAAATGATTCAAGCTCTGTCAAGTTTGTTGTTGATCATAGCTTGTAACCTTTTTCAGGTCTTGCAATAGATTTTCAAGTAGATTTAAGTCAAAACTGTAACTCAGCAACTCGGGAACATTCACTGTCTTCTTGGTAAGTAACAGTCCAGTGTATATTTGGTCTTGTGTTTTAGGTTATTGTCCTCCTGAATGGTGAATTCCTCTCCCAGTGTCTGGTGGAAAGCAGACTGAACCAGGTTTTCAGGACAAAAAGTGAATTGCTTTACCACATTTTTTGCCGTATTATTTTGCAGTGCCTTGTTGCAAACAGGATGCATGTTTTGGAATATTTTTTTTATTCTGTACAGTCTTCTTTTCACTCTGTCAATTAGGTTAATATTGTTTTCTCTTATCACAGCCTGGGGCTCCTGAGTGGTGCAGCTGTCTAAGGCATCTCATCTCAGTTCTTACAGACCCTGGTTAGATTCCAGGCTGTATCACAACCGACTGTGATTTAATCACTGCCAAAGGGCGGCGTACAATTGGCCCAGCGTCATCCGGGGTAGGCTGTCAACAACGCACATCCAACCCGGGAGCCAGCCGCACCAATGTGTCGGAGGAAACTTTGTACACCTGGCGACCTGGTCAGCATAGACTGCGCCCGGCCCGCCACAGGAGTCGCTACTGCACGATGAGACAAGGACATCCCTGCCGGCCAAACCCTCCCTAACCCGGACGACGCTGGGCCAATTGTGCATCGCCCCATGGACCTCCCGGTCGCGGCCAGCTGTGTCAGAGCCTGGGCTCGAACCCAGAATCTCTGGTGGCACAGTTAGCACTGCAATGCAGTGCCTTAGACCACTGCCCCACCCGGGAGGCCCATTATGTGACTTGTTAAGCACGTTTTTACTCCTGAACTTATTTATCCCCATATCCCAAACACCACTGGCCCATTTTTACAAAATCTGGGTGAATGATGCGTCTTGCCATAGACATCCATTAGTTACAAAATCACACTGATTGGCCCAAGGGAGGTGCTGCATCATTCGTGGGGGACGATATGTTGACTGTTGCCTTGTTTATCATTTCTGTCCATTTCGAAGGAGGCTCCAATTCTGGTTCCTGGCAGGTTGTCTCTCATCTCATTTACTGTTTCTTGCTGTTTTCTAATAAGCACTGTTGTAATTCTGTGTGTTATTAATGCCGGAGAGCACTGCACCGTGGGAGCCCTGGCTAGGCTGAGGCGAGGGGGCGTGCATCTGACATCCCGCGCCCCCCGCCTTAGACCAACCACCCTCCAGAGAGGGGGCTTTCTCGCCCAGGAGGTGACGCTAATGGGAGATTTTAACGTCTCTCCCCCTTCCTCTCTTTTTCTCTCCCTCTTTCCCTCCCTCGTTCTCTCTCCCTCCTGCTGGTCTGTGGATATGAGCCCAGAGCAAACACAGGCAGCTCTCATTAAGGGACTAGTGCTGGTATTACATTTGCTGTTATTAGAGAGGCCTCCTTTAATTTCACTGGCACAGCAAACCACACACACCCATGATGACTGCATTACATTTAGATGCTCTCTGTGTCTGTGTGTGTGCGCGAGTGTGTTTGTGCGCGAGTGTGTGTGTGTGTACCTTAGAGGGGTGATGGAAGATGGGGTGGTAATGGCAGCATCCATTATGGAGTGGGTTCTACTGTGTCAAGGTGTCAGCCCCTCTGAAAGTGATAGCCTGTAATAAGGCTGGGCAGAGGTTGGGTTTTGATGTGGGGTTCTCCGGCTGTGTATTTGGCTCTGCCTCACTGGGCCTCAGACAGATAGGGGGTCATTTTTCACGTTACTGCTCACCCCCCCTGCCTGACACGACCAAGACGAACAAGATCCATACTCATGCACCATGACAAAGACTCTGTCCCACAAAATCAATGCCAATTATTTGATCCAAGTCTATTTCCACTATAGAGAATGTACAGAATGTGTGTGTCTCTCAACAAGTGAGTTGACATAGAAATTCTTGCATATGGTACATTTGTCAAGCAGCGACTAGAGATCCCTCAAGGACATTTAATCACCTTCATCTGGATCCAGCTCCAGCCGCCTGTGCTGTGCCTCTGTCATTGGGCATTCAGAACACGCCATGCTGAGTGACAGGGAGGAGGTAAAGTGACTGTGACAGGGGAACTGGCATCACGCTCTGTGACAGACAACCTCGCCATGATATCACCATGACAGGTGCGTAAGAAGATGACTGAATGGGGAGACTGCGTGACATTACTAGAATATAATGGTGTTTTCTCTTGCTCAGCCAAAGGGGTCTGTTAGGGGGTCTACTAGAAGATGCTGTTTTCTACCGTGACCAGTTGGTGTTCTGTTGGAACAGGTGGTTAAGAGGCGATGCTGAGAACAAACCACAGATGTTCGGTTCGCCTGTGATGACAAAGCGCAGGCACAACTTTCACACAAACAAACATGATACATGAAACATGACATACTATAGTGGGACTTTCTAGGACTATGTTTTCTTCTTGTTGGTGTGTTTGCGATTCACCAAGGCAGGCAGCAATTCATCCCGGCCCTTCTGTCTGTCTGTCTGTGGGAGCTGTAAAGCACCACGGTGTGTTCAGCTGTGACTGAGACTCATTAAAGGGGGAGAGCGTTCGTCATGGAGGCGCGGCTGTCTGAGTGTCGGCCGGCTGTCCTGCGGGGGACTTACAGGGGGACTGGGGGGGGCTCAGAGCTTCTCATCCACACAGAGAGGCCTAACTAACCCCCCCCCCCTAACTGAACCCAACCTGCCGCTCCTCCATCACCCAGCTGGGGCTGGTCTCCTGTGATTCACTATGCCCCCCCGCCGCCATGCATCACACACCAGCCCCACTCTCCAACCTGCCTCCCCTGCCTCTTGGCAGACAGACCTTTTATCAAGCACCTCCAGGGCATAGCTTAGTGATGGATGCTTATCAAGGAGGACATTGTTGTGGCCCTGTTGTGTGGATCTCTGCAGTGTCCTCTGTCATGTTGTAATTGTCCTTCAAGTCCCATACTGCCTCTTTAGTAATTGTCAGCCATCTACTGCATGTTTACTGCTGTGGCATTACGACTTGAGATGTTTGAGTGGACTTATGTGCACCTCTCAATCTCTCTCTGTCCATCCATATTGATATGCATATTTCCATCCATCCATTGGTGTAGTGTGGTGTGAGAAATGCCTGGTTGATGTGTTATTTCCCTAGAAGAGCCAGAGCTGTGTTGTGTTCTGTGCTCTCAGCAGCAGACAGCAGTGCTGGAAGGCCAACAGGACCACACTGCTGCTGGGCTCTCTGTCGGTCTGTGTCAGATCTCCACTGATGTGTTCAGCCGTTCAGACACACTGGCTCAATATCTGCCTCCATCCTCATCCCCGCCCTCTATTACTTCTCTCTCGTTCTCTCTCTTTCTTCCTCTCTCTTTCCCTCTCTCTCACTCCACCTCTCTATCTCATCTCTTGTCCTCCCCTCTCTCCTATCCTGTCTTTCCCCATGGGGGAGATTACCCCTAATCCACGAGCCATTCCAGATATTTAATTTCCAAATCCCTTTAGGTAACCGCCCCCTCCTCTCACTCTCTCTCTCTCCGTCCCTCTCTTTCTCTCTTCATTGTGGTAAGAGACAAACACAACGGAGGAAACCAAACACAATGGGGGCTGTTGATATATTAGAGGAGGTGGCATCTGTGAGGCTGGGGTCACCGTGGTGCTCAAATGAGAAAGACATCGCTCATTTCCAACCTCAAATTGCCTTGCTCTCCTCTCTGACCTTCTCTAAACAGCCTCACTCAAGCAATCCCCCAGCTTTTCCTTAAGACACGCAAGCACAAGTACCAAGCTAAATCGCATGCACACGTGCACACATTCACTCACACCCACACATGTGCATTAAACACACACACCCTTACCATACACATTTGACATGATAGGTACCCTTTCTACAGAGAAAGAAATTATACCAAAAAATATACATAATAATAATAATAATTCCCCTTTAATTGCACATCAACGAGAGAGGAATCTGTTGGTCTAGCGACGTTTCTGCTGTTAGGACAACTGCTGCAGCATGTCATGCCACAGTTTGTAAAACAATGGCCACTCAATTTATACAAATAATCAATAATCAGATAGTATGTTCTGACCAAAAATATAAACGCACCATGTAAAGTGTTGGTCCCATGTTTCATGAGATTAAATATAAGATCCCAGAAATGTTCCATACCCACAAAAAGATAATTTCTCTCAAATTGAGTGCACAAATTTGTTTACATCCCTGTTCCAGTTCCAGCCAAAATATCCAACAACTTTGCACAGCCATTGAAGAGGAGTGAGACAACATTCCACAGGCCACATTCAACAGCCTGATCAACTCTATGCGAAGGAGATGTGTCGCGCCGCGTGAGGCAAATGGTGGTCACACCAGATACTGACTGGTTTTCTGAACCACGACCCTACCTTTTTTTGATGATATCTAACCATCAAATGCATATCTGTATTCCCAGTCATGTAAAATTCATAGATTAGGGCCTAATGAATTCATTTCAATTGACTGATTTCCTTATATTTGTATTTATTATGGATCCCCATTCTTCCTGGGGTCCGGCAGAATTAAGGCAGTTACACAATTTAAAAAAGATTACAGTACATTCATTACAGAATTCACAACACACTGTGCGCCCTCAGGCGCCTACTCCACTACCACATATTTACAACACACTGTGTGCCCTTAGGCCCCTACTCCACTACCACATATCTACAACACAAAATACATGTGTACATGTGTATAGTGCGTATGTTATCGTGTGTGTCTATGCATGTGTCTGTGCCTATGTTTCTGTTACTGCACAGTCCCCGCTGTTCTATAAGGTGTATTTTTTCCTGCTTTTTAAATCTGATTCTATTGCTTTGCATCTGTTACCTGATGTAGAATAGAGTTCCATGTAGTCATGGCTCTATGTAGTACTGTGCACCTCCTATAGTCTGTTCTGGACTTGGGGACTGTGAAGAGACCTCGGGTGGCATGTCATGTGGGGTATGCATGGGTGTCTGAGCTGTGTGCTAGTATTTTAAACAGACAGCTCGGTACTTTCAGCTTGTCAACACCTCTTACAAAAACAAGTTATGAGGATGTCAATCTCTCTTCCACTTTGAGCCATGAAAGATTGACATGCATGTCATTAATATTAGCTCTGTGTACTTTTAAGGGCCAGCCGTGCTGCCCTGTTCTGCAGCAACTGCAATTTTCCCAAGTCTCTCTTTGTGGCACCTGACCAGGTGCGTCAAAACCAGGGCCTGTAGGACCTGCCTTGTTGATAGTGTTGTTAAGAAGGCAGAGTAGGGCTTTATTTTTTTATTTTATTTATCCGTTATTTTACCAGGTAAGTTGACTGAGAACACGTTCTCATTTACAGCAACGACCTGGGGAACAGTTACAGGGGAGAGGAGGGGGATGAATGAGCCAATTGTAAACTGGGGATTATTAGGTGACCGTGATGGTTTGAGGGCCAGATTGGGAATTTAGCCAGGACACCGGGGTTAACACCCCTACTCTTACGCTAAGTGCCATGGGATCTTTAATGCCCTCAGAGAGTCAGGACACCCGTTTAACGTCCCATCCGAAAGACAGCACCCTACACAGGGCAGTATCCCCAATCACTGCCCTGGGGCATTGGGATATTTTTTTTTAGACCAGAGGAGAGAGTGCCTCCTACTGGCCCTCCAACACCATTTCCAGCAGCACTTCTCCCCATCTAAGCTACTGTTGTATCAATATGGTTTAAGTGTTGCAGTCATTTCAGTCGCTGTAGTAGGTTGACGTGTGTTGAGTTATTCGCATACATAGACACGCTGCCTTACTCAAAGCCAGTGACTTTGAGTAACTCAGTAAAATCTTTGAAATTGTTGCATGTTGCATTTATATTTTTGTTCAGTGTAGTTCTGCTAGGTAAACCTACTTTGTAGTTAACATTTCATTGAGTATATTTTTGTTCAGTGTAGTTCTGTCAGGTAACCTACTTTGTAGTTAACATTTCATTGAGTATATTTTTGGGGAAGACTGTCTACCCACAAGACGGTTATCATTAGCATCACTAACTTGCTACATACAGAGTGATAAGCAAACTCGTGCTCCAAATAGACAGATATTTCTGGAAATGTATAGGCAGATGTTGTGTTTGGCCTTCTAAGCCAATAGAGGCTAACCAGGGGTGGGTTAATTCAATGTGGCTTTGATTTGATAGTAGTTGGGAGCTTTATGTTTTTCACAGTTTGCGATGGAACAAATTAAAAAATGCAAACACTTTCAGAATTGCTTGGCGAGCTACTGGTAGTTTGGGATCTACCTGTTGGAGAACCCTGGTGTAAAGTAACTACGTAAAACTACTTTGAAGTACTACTTAAGATGTTTTGGGGGGGTATCTGTACTTCACTGAGAAATGCCTATTTATTTATTTTACAACTTTTACTTTCACTACATTCCTGAAGAAAATATTTACTTTTTACTCCTATATATTTTTCCTGACACCCAAAAGTACTCCTTTCATTTGGAATGTTTAGCAGGACAGGAGAAAGAGAACATGATCTTGTAGACTCACTAAACACTTGTAACGGTTGTCCTCCTCCTCTTCGTCCGAAGAGGAGGAGTATGGATTGGACCAAAGCGCACCGTTGTGATACGACATGATATTTATTAAACAAGACGAAAACTAAACACACTTGAGAATTTACAAAATAATAAACAAAGTCAACAGACCTGAACAAAACGAACTTACATATACACAAAGAACGCATGAACAGGTACAGACGACACAAACGAACGAACAAACGAAACAGTCCCGTGTGGTGCACAGACACGGAAGACAACCACCCACCAACAAACAGTGTGAACAGCCTACCTTTATATGGTTCTCAATCAGAGGAAACGTCAAACACCTGTCCCTGATTGAGAACCATATAAGGCTAATTACCAATGACCTAAACATAGAAACACAAAACATAGAATGCCCACCCCAACTCACGCCCTGACCAACTAAACACATACAAAAATAACAGAAAACAGGTCAGGAACGTGACAACACCATTGCTTTGTTTGTCTAGTGTTGGAGTGCGTCCCTGGCTATCCATGAATAAAAATAAGTAAAATGTGGCCGTGTGGTTTGCTTAATATAAGGAATTTTAAATGATTTTTACTTTTACTTTTGATACTTTGACTTTTATTCAAGTAGTTTGTTACAGGGTGACTTTTCATTGAGTCATTTTCTATTAAGGTATCTTTACTTTTACTCAAGTATGACAATTGGGTACTTTTGCCACCACTGCACTTTCCCCATGAGTGTGTATGGGCCAGAATGTTGTATTTGTCATTTCACCACTAGATGAGCAGATGAGCCATAGTGTAGATTAGCCCCGCTACCTTCTGTCAGTGATGCAGCCCTGTTCAGATAACAGCATCACGTTTTAATGCAGACATAAACACAGCACTGTGTTCTAATTGGCCAGAGATATGACAACATTAAAGGGTGTCAGCACAGGGAACAGTGTTTTAATTCTGGGTTAATGATGATGTTTATTTCCCCCGGTACTCGTTCCTAAGAGCTATGGCTTTATGCTGTAGTGGCTAGCTGTAGCTGTGTGGTCTCTATGGGGAGAATGCTGAGTTCTGTCTCAAGGTAGTTTAGCTAAGAATCTCTCCTTCCCTCTGTAAGTTCTTTATCAGGAAGTAGCAGCACATTAACCTCAGAGCGGATTATGGCGTGTAACAGAGCCGGGCTGCCGGGACGCAGTGTGACTGGGCTCAGATTAGAGCCGACCTCTGACCTCTGTAAGTCACTGATAGTGAACTGTGCTTCCTCAACCTCCTCTCTCTCTCTCCACTCCCCGGTCATCTGAGGCTGCTGTGTGGTTCTGGAGAAAAGGTTTACAGCAGGGCCAGGGTAGTACTGCTGCTCTGATAGAAATCACACACATTTATCTGGCCTCACAGACAACAACCCCTAATCACAGTAGAAGTGATCTCAATACCTGTGGAGAAAAGACAGAACACCATGAGCAGAGATTAAATGAAAAATAACTTTCTGTTAAGGACACAATTTACTGTACAGGAATGAAAGGCAGTCTATTTCTGACACTGAGGAACAACTTAAATGTCACATTATAAATAGCCAATAACTGTAATATTGTGCTGACTTAAAGGTTAAAGGGTATAGACGGACGAGTTTCTGCAGATATTTCTGTAATGAATTTCTGTGTTGTGAGAGCGATATAAATACATTAAGAAAGAAAGGTCAAAAGAAAGAAAGAAAGAAGGAGCAAAAAAACAGTGAAAGAAAAGGTGAGTGAGGGAAGGAGGGGGTTAGCATATTCTACTTCAGTGACTGTGATCTTCTTGTAACTGCCGTGTGCATATGTTGGTGATGACGAGACAGGGATTAGCATGGAGAGGAGTGCTGATGAGGAGATGAGTGAGGTGATAGATTTATATCCTGCCATGACAGCCCAGGGAGAGATTAATTCCCTCTTTACGACTGTTTAAAAAGACGCTTGCGCCATGGGAGACCGACTGAGAGAGACCGACTGAGAGAAAGACTACGAGAGAGCGACTGATTACTGCCAGGCTATGCCACAGAGTTGGTACTCGACTATTCCTCTGTGTGTGTGTGTTTTGTGTGTGTGTGTGTGGAGGAAATGTGTGATTGATTGCATTTCAGAGTGCTTGTGCCGTTTGAGAGAGAAAGAGAGTGTGTGTGAGAGAGAGAGAGTTAGAACCAGTGGGCTGTTTGCGTGGTATGGCTTTGGGGACTTTCGTTTGATTAAGTGAGAGTGCTGTCACTGTGACCAATGAGAGCGATGATATTATCCCCTTTTATGCATTATTAAACTGAAGAAGAAAATTATGACATTTTTAGATCTCTTAAATGTCCCTTGTCTTGTTGAATCTGGAGGAACTAGAAAAGACTGGGACATTGCTCTAGGCCTAATCAGAAACTGCTTTAAAGTAATTGGAGAGAATTTCTTTTTTTCCTCCTCTATTTTTCTTCAAATTAAGAAATGTAATTTCATTATCATCATAATCAAAGTCACGTGTACACACACACACACACACACACACACACACACACACACACACACACACACACACACACACACACACACTTACTGATTATATTATTATTCTGCTAGAGCCTATAGGTGAAGACCAACAGGTGGTAATGCAGTCACTCTACAGTAAAGACGTACAGTAATATGACCACTGATTGGTCTTTCCTGTCTCATCTACCTTCCCTCCAATGAACATGTGAGTGTCAGTATAGCTGGCAGTGGAGAGGCTCTCCATCATGACACTGCAGGGATCCCCTGGGGTGATGACGCTGCTCAAATGTCAAGCTAAATGAGCAGGCCAACGTGCCTCTCTGCATGTTGTTCTATCTGCCCCTGTTTATTACTGTAATGTTGTCACCCCCTGCTCTCTCTGCCAATAGCCCCGTTGTCCTCCAGCCCCCACCACACCCACCACACCCTGTGGCTCTCTCAGACGACCAGGGGTCAGTTGCTCATTTATAGGTTTAATTAAAGCCTTGTTAATTATTTAGTCACCTCCGGGGCAGAGTCCATCTCTGCCCCCTGAGTTTGATCAGTATCTGACTGCATGTTTAAGAGAAGGCCCTGAGCTAAACGTCTCTCTCTTACTCTCTCTTTCTCTCTCTCGCTCTCTTTCTCCCCCTTGTTCTCTCTCTCTCTTTTTCTTTATCGCTGTCTCTCTAACTCTCTGTCTCTCTCAATTAAATTACATTTTAGGGCTTTTTTGGCATGGTAAATTTTTACATTGCCAAAGCAAGTGACATAGATAATAAACAAAAGTGAAATAAACAATTCACATTTTTTTACAGGACATTACACTAACAAAAGTTCCAAAAGAATAAAAACATTTCAAATATCATATTATGTGCTAGTTAAAGTACAAAAGGGAAAATAAATAAACATAAATATGGGTTGTATTTACAATGGTGTTTGTTCTTCACTGGTTGCCCTTTTCTTGTGGCAACAGGTCACAAATCTTGCTGCTGTGATGGCACACTGGTATTTCACCCAAAAGATATGGGAGTTAATCAAAATTGGGTTTATTTTCAAATTCTTTGAAGGTCTGTGTAATCTGAGGGAAATATGTGTCTCTAATATGGTCATACATTTGGCCGGAGGTTAGGAAGTGCAGCTCAGTTTCCACCTAATTTTGTGGGCGGTGTGCTCATAGCCTGTCTTCTCTTGAGAGCCAGGTCTGCCTACGATGGCATTTCTCAATATTAAGGCTATGCTCACTGAGTCTGTACATAGTCAAAGCTTCCTTAAGTTTGGGTCAGACACAGTGGTCAGGTGTTCTGCCACTGTGTACTCTCTGTTTAGGGCCAAATATCATTCTAGTTTGCTCCGTTTTCTTAGTTAATTACAGGACGCATTGGAATTAATTATCTTTTTGTCTTCTCATGATTTGGTTGGGTCTAATTGTGTTGCTGTCCTGGATCTCTGTGGGGTCTGTTTGTGTTTGTGAACAGAGCCTCAGCACCAGCTTGCTTAAGGGACTCTTCTCTAGGTTCATCTCTCTGTAGGTGATGGATTTGTTATGGAAGTTTGGGAATCACTTGCTTTTAGGTGGTTATAGAATTTAACGGCTCTTTTCTGGATTTTGACCATTAGTGGGTATCGGCCTAATTCTGCTCTGCATGCATTATTTTGTGTTTTACGTTGTACAAAAAGGATATTTTTGCAGAATTATGCATGCAGAGTCTCAATTTGGTGTTTGTCCGATTTAGTTAATTCTTGGTTGGTGAGCGGACCCCAGATCTTACAACCATAAAGGGCAATGGGTTCTATAACTGATTCAAGTATTTTTAGCCAGATCCTAATTGGTATGTTGAATTTGATGTTCCTTTTGATGGCATAGAAGGCACTTCTTGCTTTGCCTCTCAGAAGTTACCTGTGGCGCTGATGTTTAGGCCAGGGTATGTATAGTTTTTGTGTCAGTGGACTGTACACTTGTTGTTTGTGTACATGGGTTTTATAATGTCGTATGTTTTTCCCCTAACACCACTTTCCATCAATTTGTATAGCAGGCCTTCAGAAGCTTTTTAGAAATCAACAAAGCATGAGAAGCCTTTGCCTTAGTTTTGGTTTGTTTGTTATTTAGGGTGTGCAGGGTGAATATGTGGTCTTTCTTACGGTAATTTGGTAAAAAGCCAATTTGACATTTGCTCAGTACATTGTTTTCGCATGAGGAAATGTACGAGTCTGCTGTTAATGATGATGCAGAGGATTTTCCCAAGGTTGCTGTTGACACATATCCCACGGTAGTTATTGGAGTCAAATTTGTCTCTATTTTTGTGGATTGGGGTGATCAGTCCTTGATTCCAAATATTGGGGAATATGCCAGAGCTGAAGATGATGTTAAAGAGTTTAAGTATAGCCAATTTGAATTTGTGGTCTGTATATTTTATAATTTTATTTAGGATACCATCAACCCGACAGGCCTTTTGGGGTTGGAGGGTTTGTCTTTTGTCCAGTAGTTAATTCAATGTAATTGGAGAATCCAGTAGGTGTTGGTAGTCTTTAATAGTTGATTATAACATTTGTATTTAATCATGTTTTTGTTCTTTGCTATAGAGCCAAAAAGATTGGAGAAGTGGTTTATCCATACATCTCCGTTTTGGATGGATAACTCTCCGTGTTGTTGTTTGTTTAGAGTTTTCAAACTTTCCCAGAAGTGGTTAGATCCTATTGATTCTTCATTTACATTGAGCTGATTTCTGACGTGCTGTTCCTTCTTTTTCCGTAGTCTATTTCTGTATTGTTTTGTAGGCTCAGGTTTTCTGGGTCTCTAGGGTTTTTGTTGGATAGGTTTCTTTCTTAGATTTTTGCATTCTTCATCAAACCATTGTCATTGTTGTTCATTTTCTTAAATTGTCTGCTTGAAATGTTTAGATTTGATTAGGAAGCTGAGAAGTCAAATATACTCTTTAGGTTTTCTACTGCCAAGTTTACACCTTCGCTATTACAGTGAACCATTTTATCCAGGAAATTGTCTAGAAAATATATAATTTGTTATTGCCTATTTTTTTGGGGTAATTTCCACTGCTTTCCTTTCATCTATAGCATTTCTTAATATTATTCAGTTCCTTTGGCTTTGACGCCTCATGATTGACCATAGATCTGTTCAAGTAGACTGTGGTTTTGCTGTGATCTGATAGGAATGTCAGTGGACTGACTGTGAACTCTCTAAGAGACTGTGTTGAGGTCAGTGATAAAGTAGTCTATAGTACTACTGCCAAGAGATGAGCTATAGGTGTACGTACCGTAGGAGTCCCCAGTGTCCGACAGAGCTGCAGGAGTTGTGACCCGGTTTTGATGTTGTAGTTGTGTCTAGGGGGGCATTTGGGGGAGGGAATGCATGTGTTTTTCCCCTGTGTGCTGAGGGTATTCCAGGTTGAGATAGTAAAAGCTTTGTGTTCCATAGTGTCTAGTGTTGTTTTTGTGGGGTTTAGGCCCGGACCATCACAATAGGTGTGAGCAGAACATGTTGAGCATCTGATACATACCTCTTAGGTCACATGATGGTGCTTGGGGGGGTGTAATAGTGGGGGTTTGTCTCGACGACTATCCTCGTCTGCAGGACAGTTTGAAGAGGTGTGATCAGACTCACTCAGGGTGGGGGAGTTGTCTCTTTGATCCCGTAAAACTCCTGCTGGAACTGCTTGAAGATGCCCTGCACCATTACTGTCCCAGACTTTTACACGTTGACAGAGGTTGTTTCAATTTCCTCAATGTCTAGTATTCTGAGTTTCCACCCGGGGCCAATACCCTCTTGACATAGGGGTTGTGTGCTCTTATAGCACTGTGCCATGCCAGGGGATTCGTCTGTGTGGAAATTAAGTTGCTTATGTTCCCCTCAGAAAATAGTGTCTCTGGATTGTCCTTGAAGAGCTTTTTGTTGTTGTTCTTTTTCCGTGCAGTGTTATTTTTTATAGCCATGGGGTACTGTATGGTAATGACCTCTGCATAGGGATAGGCCATGGGGGCTTCAAAGGCCTCTGCATTTGGTGGGGGGGCTGTGAAACTCAATCAAATTCTATTCTCCTGCCATTGTTAGGCCTAAGAGTTTTCACACCTCTTACTTCACACTTCAGCGCTAATTGAATTTGCAGCCAGGTCAGTTCTGTTCTAACAGCTTGGTAGATTAGTAGCCTTAATTATTAAGCTTTATATAACAAGATTGTCTTTTACTTTTTTACTTCAGAAGTAGGTTCTTACTGAACATTACTTACTCAGTTATGTGTTGGGTGGTATTTCCAGGTTCCGCTGTGTTTTCTGCAGTTTTTAGTTTGTTCGTTTTTTCTCTGTAGTAATAGTTCATTTTGTCCAAAATGAAGGCTTTAGGTATGGAATTTGGATTTGGATTGAAGGTTTTGATGTTGAGGTTAATATTCTGTATACGTTCCTGTGAAAAAATGCACGTTTTTGTCCCTCAATTGTTTCTCAATTCTCCTCTCTCTCTCTCTCTCTCTCGCTCTCTCGCTCTCTCGCTCTCGCTCTCTCTCTCTCGTGTCATCTTTGTCTTATGTTATGTGTAGTCTGTCTCCTTGGTAAAGTTAAACCTCTGATGGATATAGCTTTTATCCCTGGTCTTTTCCACAGTTATCTCATTTAGTGAAGTCAGCAATGTGACCGTGGTGCATCCCAGTATCTTCTCAGAGACATAGAAGAGAATAGCAGTGATAGGCCTACAGGACTTAGAGATAGCAGGGTAGCAAAGTGTTAGCAAAGAACTGCAGCCTCCAGTATTGCAGCCCTGGCCTGGCCTGCTAACCCCCTGACAGCATCTCTCCTCTCTGCTCCCCATGAGGGGGAAATTAAACTAACACCTATAAATGGCCCAACGATGTGTCACCGGCTGGGATGACCAGGTCGATTAAATCAATTCCAGGCCCATCAATTAGACTGGTGATTTGTGTTGAACATAAATCACTTTGTGTTGGACAGAAATCACCCTGGGACAGCCACTTGAACAGTCCCCCTCTTCTATCCCATAAACCCCGGAGGGCTCAGAGAATCATTGATTGGTTGAGCTGCCCACCCCTCACTGATCGATAACCGCCTTGCTCTCTCCCAGCGCTGTGGGAGGGGGAGCAGGGTGGGGCTGGAGGGGGAAGTGAGGGAAGATCTTGGTGAGCACGGAGAGTGATTAGCCCATTCCCATGGGAACTGCTCTCTAGGTGCCTGATACAGACTCCTCATAGGGAGAGATACTGTAGTCCACCTCTGTATTGGTTTCACACATTGGTACTGGGGCTTTTAACTTCCTGTTAAAAGTCACTGGTAAAGACCAGTCAGGGAAAAGAACTTCGGGGAACTGCCTTAGTTGGCATTATTTGACAGAAAACATGGCTTTGTGGTTATCTTGGCTGTCTGGCATTTGTTTTCTGCCTTTCTGCGAGAACTCTTAAATGGTATGTTGCCAAAGTAATGCATTTCTTTTGATTGAAAAATTATTTTGGAGAGAGTGCGCTGAAAGCCTATTGATTTCCATTAAAGTGTAATCAAACTTTTCATGATGTTAGATGCTCGTGGGTATTTCTTCATTGTGAAAAACTCTTTGATTTGTGTTTTTGAAGTGGCTTACACCACGACTCTACTCCAAGATATTTAGTCCTGAAGCGTTTGTGTGATCACCCTCTGCTATAGAGTCCTGTGATCCATGAATCTCCTTCCAATATTGGCTGCTAATGGTCTAAACCATTAAATACTAAAATATTGGTGGAGTATCGTTGAAACAATGAAAATGACCAAAGTTGCAAACTGTATGGTGTGAATTATCAATCTCTATACCAGTATCACTGAATTGTCTGAAATATGAATCTCCCCTCAATATCAGCCCTGAAACATTTCAACCATGAATCTCTCTTCTATTAGACCTGCACTGTCTGTCTGCTCCATGGCCACGTCTCCTCCCAGGAGTTATAGGGAGAGAAGAAGGAGGAGGTGGAGAGGAGGGGGAGCTCTGGAACACAGAGGTACAGATGCTCTGTGTTTTTGCCAGAGTGACATGAGGGATGGTTATGTCTGTAAGGCCCTGCCCTCCTGTCTCGGCCTAGCGGACCCGACCGATCCGGTGTCTGTGTGGTGGCGGAGCAGGACCCATAAAGAGTGGTGCGCCCCATGTTCAAGCCATAAAACTGAATTAAAATATTAAATCTGTCAGGCTCTGTCCTCGTAAATAAAGTAATATATTACTCCATCCATAAAAGTGAAAAAAGGTCTAGAGGTTTAACGAGTGGGAGAGGAGCGGGCCTATTTTGGCTCTGATTGCCAACCCCCCCCCTCTCTCCATCACCCAACCCCTGTAGATGGAGCTAATTCTTCAGAGCAGAGCGGGAGAGGGAGAAAGATAGAAGGTTGAGGGAAACATGCACTGATGGTCATGGTATGCAGGTACAGGATAAGGAAGATGAGCTTGTTCCAGTGGTTCAGCACCGTAGCAGAGGTTTGCACTATAGGAGAAGTGGAACACTATAAGTTGGCCAGGATTTGGTTTACCCAGGCAGTGTCCTACTATTAGCTCCCCCAGAACCCTCTCCCTCCAGCCCCCCCAGCCCAGCCCCTTGTGCCCTTCAGTCCAGTGGTCCCAGCAGTGAGCACAGTGATTAGCATTAGCAGGCGGTGGGTATGTTGGGCATGGTCCTCCACCTGCTCCTGTCCTGGGCAGCTGCTGCTGCTGGCCGCTCTGCTAATTGGCTGGCAGGTGGACGTGGCAACACTAGTGTGGCTCTGGGAGAGAAAAAATAGGAGGACATTAAGTTTCCTGATGTTCTAGACCAGAGATGTAAGTGTTGCTCAAGAATGCAGGCACTGCAGATGTGCACACACACACACACACACACACACACACACACACACACACACACACACACACACACACACACACACACACACACATGGATGTGCACACACCAATTGTCACAATCTCTCGCTCTCGCCTTCTCTCTCACACACACACACACACACACACACAGTATGGTGGCTAGAATAACGTTGGTGCCTGCCTCACCAGTCTGAGAGATAGATGGTGTTCTGCAGAGGCTGGCACAGCTCCTCCTTATGTTTCCTTTACAATCCCAGGCAATGTCTGTGTATTCTCTGCTCTCCTCCTTTCACGTCTCCCCTCTGCAATTTTCTCTTCCTCTTCTGTCCTCTCCTCTGGTCTCTCCTCTGTTCTCTTATCACTTCCGCTATTTCCCTCTCTTTTTGCTTCGTTCTTTTTTCACACTGTTACATCTCCCTTTTCCTCTCCTCTCTTCTCCTTCCTCTCCTGCGCCAGTGTTAATGAGGATGTGGGGGAGCTGGTTGTCGGCTGAGTAAGCTCAGTATCAGATGATTAATTGCTGGAGGTGGGCATGGCGGCCCAGGGACAGTCTGGCGCGGGGACACAAGGTTGCAGCACGGTATATCCTCCTTTTTCTCTCACCCGCTTTCTGTCTCCCTCAGCGACTTGCTCTCTATCTCTCTTTGTCTCTGTCTCGTTTACCCTCTCTCGTTCTCTCTCCACTCCCTCTCTTTTCCTTGTTGTTGACGTGTTGTGGAGCAGACTCCCCTGTCTGCTCTCTGACCTACACATGTACTGTGGCCAGTGAGAGCTGGGCTGGGGCCGGTGTTGTATGGGATTGTGTTCTTGCACATATGTGTGCGGCTGTTAATTAAGATTAAAGGCCTCAGGAAGGTGAGCAGACCCACAACAGCTGTTCATCAACGTAATGCTAATTGCACGGTGGTCTGCAGTAGATGTGTTTATCTGTGTGTGTTCTGTTCTGAGTGGTCAGAATGGGTTCGGCTTTTGGCTGTGGTGGGTCAGCAGTCAGCTGACCTTGGCTCTCAGTGGCTGGAAGATTGAAGCCTTGCCCCTGATTGGTCAGAAGTTACCAGGGCTTAGCTCCAATTGGCCAGAGAGCAGTGGATACTGTATGTGATTGGTCCGAAGGCAGCAGGGCTCTGTTCTCCCTGTACCCAGCGATCGTGGCAGGAGCAGGCGGTCGCTGGACTCTGCCTCTAAATTTAGATTAATGGAGGGAGAGCTGGGTACGTTTTGTAATTAATAGCAGTGACCTGGAGGGGCCAGCATATTACCAGAGCCTGAACAGAGCGGGAGCCCTGTCTGGCCCACACACACACACTGCCTGGGGGAACTGAGACCTCATCTATTTCTCAGGGTCTGTTTTTATTTACCGCTTGTTTGACTTCCTTTTCCAACCAGAAGCTTTGTTTCTGCTCCGACTATGGAGTCTGTTTCACTGCTCCTAACTTACCACTACTGTTGGCTATAAAGGAGCCATATTGGGAGTAAAGTCATGATGCTGCTCTATGAGGAGCTCTCTGTTTGTCCATATTGTTGGTTCTTCTGCCAAATTCTTTCCTTGTTTTCATCTGTAATTGTACACTCTGTAGGCTACCTCTATCTGTCTTATTCTCTCTGTCTCGGTTTTTCCATTACTGCTGTACACTCCCTCCCTCCATCCTCCTCTCTCTCTCTCTGTCATATTGAGCTGTCTGTCAGTGTGGGGTGGCTCTCTGGCGGTGTGATGGATGGGGAACGCGTAGGAGGAGCAGCCATCTTTAATAGACACGCGGATTGAAATGCTGGGGCACTAAATGTTAAGGGCCTCATAAAACATCCACTTCCCCACCCTCACCTTGTTTCCCCCCCCCCCCCCATACCAACCCCTTCCCCACCACCACAGGATCCATCAATAAGCACTGTTCCAGCTGCCATATTTTCTCCGTGGCAGGAAGGTAAGGTGGTAAAGTGATGGCTGCTGGGTGATGTCCACCGGGCCACAGAGTCAATAACTCAATCCCCACAGAGGAGAGGTCAAAAGCGGTCAAGGACAAAGGCCAGACAGGGAGAGTGATTTTAGTGGCAGAAGAGTCTCTGTGTCTTATGTGAAGCATTGACCCTGCTCATAATTCCAATTGGTTGGCTTGTTTAATACTGTCCAAAATCCCCTCAGTGTGAGAAGGGATTGGCTGTGTGTGCGCGTGTGTGTGCGTGCATTTGATCAGTCATACTGTCTGTGTGTTTTATTGTTTAACTTGTTCTCTTTAGTTGCTCTTTACTGTATCTCTCTCTCTCTCTTCAGACGATCTCCCAATTTAACATTGCCTTCCAGAGGGGTACATTTAAGCCAATGGTTTTTGGGTCTAAAAAGGAATCAAGTCAACTCAACCCTGCACATTCAGCCATTAATCATAATAATTCTGTTGGCGTTCAACAGTGAATTGGAATCCTGTGGTCTATGCGACCTCTACAACCCAATACAAAATGCTAGTATTCTAAAATGCTAAAGGTAATGAGCAGGATGTAGGACAGTATGTAGATGGTATTAGGTCTATAGGCTAGTGTAGACGGTATTAGGGATATAGGATAGTGTAGACGGTATTAGGTCATTAGGATAGTATGTAGACGGTATTAGGGCAATAGGATAGTGTAGACTGTATTAAGTCAATATGATAGTATGTAGACGGTATTAGGGATATAGGATAGTGTAGACGGTATTAGAGATATAGGATAGTGTAGACGGTATTAGGGATATAGGATAGTGTAGACGGTATTAGGGATATAGGATAGTGTAGACGGTATTAGGGATATAGGATAGTGTAGACGGTATTAGGGATATAGGATAGTGTAGACGGTATTAGGGATATAGGATAGTCTAGACGGTATTAGGGATGTAGGATAGTGTAGACGGTATTAGGGCTATAGGATAGTATGTAGACGGTATTAGGGATATAGGATAGTATGTAGACGGTATTAGGGATATAGGATAGTATGTAGACGGTATTAGGTCAATAGGATAGTATGTAGACGGTATTAGGGCTATAGGGTAGTATGTAGACGGTATTAGGGATATAGGATAGTATGTAGACGGTATTAGGGATGTAGGATAGTGTAGACGGTATTAGGGATGTAGGATAGTGTAGACGGTATTAGGGCAATAGGATAGTGTAGACGGTATTAGGGCAATAGGATAGTATGTAGACGGTATTAGGGATATAGGATAGTATGTAGACGGTATTAGGGATATAGGATAGTGTAGACGGTATTAGGGATGTAGGATAGTGTAGACGGTATTAGGGCTATAGGATAGTGTAGACGGTATTAGGGCAATAGGATAGTATGTAGACGGTATTAGGGCAATAGGATAGTATGTAGACGGTATTAGGTCAATAGGATAGTATGTAGACGGTATTAGGGATGTAGGATAGTATGTAGACGGTATTAGGGATATAGGATAGTATGTAGACGGTATTAGGGATGTAGGATAGTGTAGACGGTATTCGGGATGTAGGATAGTGTAGACGGTATTCGGGATGTAGGATAGTGTAGACGGTATTATGGCAATAGGATAGTGTAGACGGTATTAGGGATATAGGATAGTGTAGACGGTATTAGGGATATAGGATAGTGTAGACGGTATAAGGGCTATAGGATAGTGTAGACGGTATTAGGGATATAGGATAGTGTAGACGGTATTAGGGCTATAGGATAGTATGTAGACAGCATTAGGGCTATAGGATAGTATGTAGACGGCATTAGGGCTATAGGATAGTATGTAGACGGTATTAGGTCAATAGGGTAGTGTAGACGGTATTAGGGATATAGGATAGTGTAGACGGTATTAGGGCTATAGGATAGTATGTAGACGGCATTAGGGCTATAGGATAGTATGTAGACGGTATTAGGGCTATAGGATAGTATGTAGACGGTATTAGGTCAATAGGGTAGTGTAGACGGTATTAGGGATATAGGATAGTGTGTAGACGGTATTAGGTCAATAGGATAGTGTAGACGGTATTAGGGCTATAGGATAGTATGTAGACGGTATTAGGTCAATAGGGTAGTGTAGACGGTATTAGGGCTATAGGATAGTGTGTAGACGGTATTAGGTCAATAGGATAGTGTAGACGGTATTAGGGCTATAGGATAGTATGTAGACGGCATTAGGGCTATAGGATAGTATGTAGACGGTATTAGGGCTATAGGATAGTATGTAGACGGTATTAGGTCAATAGGGTAGCGTAGACGGTATTAGGGATATAGGATAATGTAGACGGTATTAGGGCAATAGGATAGTTATTAGACGGTCTTAGGGCTATAGGATAGTGTAGACGGTATTAGGGATATAGGATAGTGTAGACGGTATTAGGCCTATAGGATAGTATGTAGACAGTATTAGGGCTATAGGATAGTATGTAGACGGTATTAGGGATATAGAATAGTATGTAGACGGTATTAGGGATATAGGATAGTGTAGACGGTATTAGGGCTATAGGATAGTATGTAGACGGCATTAGGGCTATAGGATAGTATGTAGACGGTATTAGGGCTATAGGATAGTATGTAGACGGTATTAGGTCAATAGGGTAGTGTAGACGGTATTAGGCCTATAGGATAGTATGTAGACGGTATTAGGTCAATAGGGTAGTGTAGACGGTATTAGGTCAATAGGATAGTATGTAGACGGTATTAGGTCAATAGGATAGTATGTAGACGGTATTAGGGATATAGAATAGTATGTAGACGGTATTAGGGATATAGGATAGTGTAGACGGTATTAGGGATATAGGATAGTGTAGACGGTATTAGGGATATAGGATAGTGTAGACGGCATTAGGGCTATAGGATAGTGTAGACGGTATTAGGGATATAGGATAGTGTAGACGGTATTAGGGATATAGGATAGTGTAGACGGTATTAGGGATATAGGATAGTCTAGACGGTATTAGGGATGTAGGATAGTGTAGACGGTATTAGGGCTATAGGATAGTATGTAGACGGTATTAGGGATATAGGATAGTGTAGACGGTATTAGGGATATAGGATAGTGTAGACGGTATTAGGGATATAGGATAGTGTAGACGGTATTAGGGATATAGGATAGTGTAGACGGTATTAGGGCTATAGGATAGTATGTAGACGGCATTAGGGCTATAGGATAGTATGTAGACGGTATTAGGGCTATAGGATAGTATGTAGACGGTATTAGGTCAATAGGGTAGTGTAGACGGTATTAGGCCTATAGGATAGTATGTAGACGGTATTAGGTCAATAGGGTAGTGTAGACGGTATTAGGTCAATAGGATAGTATGTAGACGGTATTAGGTCAATAGGATAGTATGTAGACGGTATTAGGGATATAGAATAGTATGTAGACGGTATTAGGGATATAGGATAGTGTAGACGGTATTAGGGATATAGGATAGTGTAGACGGTATTAGGGATATAGGATAGTGTAGACGGTATTAGGGATATAGGATAGTGTAGACGGCATTAGGGCTATAGGATAGTGTAGACGGTATTAGGGATATAGGATAGTGTAGACGGTATTAGGGATATAGGATAGTGTAGACGGTATTAGGGATATAGGATAGTCTAGACGGTATTAGGGATGTAGGATAGTGTAGACGGTATTAGGGCTATAGGATAGTATGTAGACGGTATTAGGGATATAGGATAGTGTAGACGGTATTAGGGATATAGGATAGTGTAGACGGTATTAGGGATATAGGATAGTGTAGACGGTATTAGGGATATAGGATAGTGTAGACGGTATTAGGGATATAGGATAGTCTAGACGGTATTAGGGATGTAGGATAGTGTAGACGGTATTAGGGCTATAGGATAGTATGTAGACGGTATTAGGGATATAGGATAGTATGTAGACGGTATTAGGGCAATAGGGTAGTATGTAGACGGTATTAGGGCTATAGGATAGTGTAGACGGTATTAGGCCTATAGGATAGTATGTAGACGGTATTAGGGATATAGGATAGTATGTAGACGGTATTAGGTCAATAGGATAGTATGTAGACGGTATTAGGGCTATAGGGTAGTATGTAGACGGTATTAGGGATATAGGATAGTATGTAGACGGTATTAGGGATGTAGGATAGTGTAGACGGTATTAGGGATGTAGGATAGTGTAGACGGTATTAGGGCTATAGGATAGTGTAGACGGTATTAGGGCAATAGGATAGTATGTAGACGGTATTAGGGATATAGGATAGTATGTAGACGGTATTAGGGATGTAGGATAGTATGTAGACGGTATTAGGGATGTAGGATAGTGTAGACGGTATTAGGGCTATAGGATAGTGTAGACGGTATTAGGGCAATAGGATAGTATGTAGACCGTATTAGGGCAATAGGATAGTATGTAGACGGTATTAGGTCAATAGGATAGTATGTAGACGGTATTAGGGATGTAGGATAGTATGTAGACGGTATAGGGATATAGGATAGTATGTAGACGGTATTAGGGATGTAGGATAGTGTAGACGGTATTCGGGATGTAGGATAGTGTAGACGGTATTCGGGATGTAGGATAGTGTAGACGGTATTAGGGATGTAGGATAGTGTAGACGGTATTAGGGATGTAGGATAGTGTAGACGGTATTATGGCAATAGGATAGTGTAGACGGTATTAGGGATATAGGATAGTGTAGACGGTATTAGGGATATAGGATAGTGTAGACGGTATAAGGGCTATAGGATAGTGTAGACGGTATTAGGGATATAGGATAGTGTAGACGGTATTAGGGCTATAGGATAGTATGTAGACGGCATTAGGGCTATAGGATAGTATGTAGACGGCATTAGGGCTATAGGATAGTATGTAGACGGTATTAGGTCAATAGGGTAGTGTAGACGGTATTAGGGATATAGGATAGTATGTAGACAGCATTAGGGCTATAGGATAGTATGTAGACGGTATTAGGGCTATAGGATAGTATGTAGACGGTATTAGGTCAATAGGGTAGTGTAGACGGTATTAGGGATATAGGATAGTGTGTAGACGGTATTAGGTCAATAGGATAGTGTAGACGGTATTAGGGCTATAGGATAGTATGTAGACGGTATTAGGTCAATAGGGTAGTGTAGACGGTATTAGGGCTATAGGATAGTGTGTAGACGGTATTAGGTCAATAGGATAGTGTAGACGGTATTAGGGCTATAGGATAGTATGTAGACGGCATTAGGGCTATAGGATAGTATGTAGACGGTATTAGGGCTATAGGATAGTATGTAGACGGTATTAGGTCAATAGGGTAGCGTAGACGGTATTAGGGATATAGGATAATGTAGACGGTATTAGGGCAATAGGATAGTTATTAGACGGTCTTAGGGCTATAGGATAGTGTAGACGGTATTAGGGATATAGGATAGTGTAGACGGTATTAGGCCTATAGGATAGTATGTAGACAGTATTAGGGCTATAGGATAGTATGTAGACGGTATTAGGGATATAGAATAGTATGTAGACGGTATTAGGGATATAGGATAGTGTAGACGGTATTAGGGCTATAGGATAGTATGTAGACGGCATTAGGGCTATAGGATAGTATGTAGACGGTATTAGGGCTATAGGATAGTATGTAGACGGTATTAGGTCAATAGGGTAGTGTAGACGGTATTAGGTCAATAGGATAGTATGTAGACGGTATTAGGTCAATAGGATAGTATGTAGACGGTATTAGGGATATAGAATAGTATGTAGACGGTATTAGGGATATAGGATAGTGTAGACGGTATTAGGGATATAGGATAATGTAGACGGTATTAGGGCAATAGGATAGTATGTAGACGGTATTAGGGCAATAGGATAGTATGTAGACGGTATTAGGGCTTTAGGATAGTATGTAGACGGTATTAGGGATATAGGATAGTGTAGACGGTATTAGGCCTATAGGATAGTATGTAGACAGTATTAGGGATGTAGGATAGTGTGTAGACGGTATTAGGGCAATAGGATAGTATGTAGATGGCATTAGGTCAATAGGATAGTATGTAGACGGTATTAGGTCAATAGGATAGTATGTAGACGGTATTAGGTCAATAGGATAGTATGTAGACGGTATTAGGGCTATAGGATAGTATGTAGACGGTATTAGGGATATAGAATAGTATGTAGACGGTATTAGGGATATAGGATAGTGTAGACGGTATTAGGTCAATAGGATAGTGTGACGGTATTAGGGCATTAGGATAGTATGTAGACGGTATTAGGGATATAGGATAGTGTGTAGACGGTATTAGGGATATAGGATAGTGTAGACGGTATTAGGGATATAGGATAGTGTAGACGGTATTAGGGCTATAGGATAGTGTGTAGACGGTATTAGGGATGTAGGATAGTGTAGACGGTATTCGGGATGTAGGATAGTGTAGACGGTATTAGGGATGTAGGATAGTGTAGACGGTATTATGGCAATAGGATAGTGTAGACGGTATTAGGGACATAGGATAGTGTAGACGGTATTAGGGATATAGGATAGTGTAGACGGTATAAGGGCTATAGGATAGTGTAGACGGTATTAGGGCTATAGGATAGTGTGTAGACGGTATTAGGGCTATAGGATAGTGTGTAGACGGTATTAGGGATATAGGATAGTGTAGACGGTATTAGGGCTATAGGATAGTATGTAGACGGCATTAGGGCTATAGGATAGTATGTAGACGGTATTAGGGCTATAGGATAGTATGTAGACGGTATTAGGGCTATAGGATAGTATGTAGACGGTATTAGGTCAATAGGGTAGTGTAGACGGTATTAGGGATATAGGATAATGTAGACGGTATTAGGGCAATAGGATAGTATGTAGACGGTATTAGGGCAATAGGATAGTATGTAGACGGTATTAGGGCTTTAGGATAGTGTAGACGGTATTAGGGCTATAGGATAGTGTAGACGGTATTAGGGCTATAGGATAGTGTAGACGGTATTAGGGATATAGGATAGTGTAGACGGTATTAGGGATATAGGATAGTGTAGACGGTATTAGGCCTATAGGATAGTATGTAGACAGTATTAGGGATGTAGGATAGTGTAGACGGTATTTGGCCTATAGGATAGTATGTAGACGGTATTAGGGCAATTGGATAGTGTAGACGGTATTAGGGATATAGAATAGTGTAGACGGTATTAGGTCAATAGGATAGTGTAGTTGGTATTAGGGTTATAGGATAGTATGTAGACGGTATTAGGGCTATAGGATAGTGTAGACGGTATTAGGCCTATAGGATAGTATGTAGACGGTATTAGGGATGTAGGATAGTGTAGACGGTATTAGGCCTATAGGATAGTGTGTAGACGGTATTAGGGCAATAGGATAGTGTAGACGGTTTAGGGATATAGGATAGTGTAGACGGTATTAGGGCTATAGGATAGTGTAGACGGTATTAGGGTTATAGGATAGTGTAGACGGTATTAGGGATATAGGATAGTGTAGACGCTATTAGGCCTATAGGATAGTATGTAGACAGTATTAGGGATGTAGGATAGTGTAGACGGTATTTGGCCTATAGGATAGTATGTAGACGGTATTAGGGCAATAGGATAGTGTAGACGGTATTAGGGATATAGGATAGTGTAGACGGTATTAGGTCAATAGGATAGTGTAGTTGGTATTAGGGTTATAGGATAGTATGTAGACGGTATTAGGGCTATAGGATAGTGTAGACGGTATTAGGCCTATAGGATAGTATGTAGACAGTATTAGGGATGTAGGATAGTGTAGACGGTATTAGGCCTATAGGATAGTATGTAGACGGTATTAGGGCAATAGGATAGTGTAGACGGTTTAGGGATATAGGATAGTGTAGACGGTATTAGGTCAATAGGATAGTGTAGTTGGTATTAGGGTTATAGGATAGTATGTAGACGGTATTAGGGCTATAGGATAGTGTAGACGGTATTAGGGATATAGGATAGGAGGCCGTCACGGTGTCCAAAGATTGTATGAAGACATAAGCTATTCATATGAGCTGCAGAGACCTGATGATATATGAAGGTTTGAGTGAGAATGGCAATCATGACTAACACCATGGTTATTGTTAGAGATAAGGTCTGTGAGACTGGAGACAAGTCTTTAGTTATGCTCAGGGTAATGAGCAGTAAAACGTTTGCTGATCAGAGATATCTATCATGAAAATGAGCGGGGTGTCAGCACACTGTAACGCTCTGAAAATAGACACTGACAAAAGTAATCTTTCTGCCAGGACCGAGATCTAACAAGAATAGGAGCATTGGTCTTTGTTTGAGTGTCTTTTTATTGGGAAACAAAGAGCTACATGGTGCTGGCTAGAGGCTTGGTATGAGCTGCTTGAAGGTAGGCCTGAGCTTTTCTAGAACTAGCTGTGATTACAGACAGTAAGTATTATAGTACACAACAATAGGCTTAGAGCAGTGGTATTCAAAGTCGGGGTCATGACCCCACTGCAGTGGGGTGGCCCCACATTTAAAAAAATAAATAATTAAGAGTATAGATTATTGTTTGGGACCATATACAAACGTTTTTGAGAAAGATAAAGGTTATTGAGTAAATGTATTTATTGCTTTCTTATCATTTTGATAAGGTTATTTGTTGATGTAAACATCAACATTTACAGATTTTTAGGTTGTTTCATTAGCTTTGGGGTGGAGTTTGGTCGCAAGAAATTATTGGGGAAAAATGGGGGCCCCAGAAATTCTGGTGATAAAAAATGGTCTCCCCTCTGAAAAAGTTACCACTGGGTCAGAGTGTGAACCCATAGACCAAGTGTTAGTGTTACGGCCTCAGTTCTACCAGATCTGACTGCAACCTCCTTGGGACCTGCCGGTTTCCTTTCACAAATCATACATATAGAGGTAATTCATGTCACAAAGTAAACTATGAAGGACTCAAAAATAAATTCCCATGTCACAGTAACAGGCTTCCCAATGATTTCCCCGCAAAAATCTCCCTCTCGCTGGCTTTCTTCTTTTACTGTGCTGTAAACAATATGACCCAGGCACAAAATGCAATCCATTCACAGCAATAAAAGAGACAAGTCTGTCAGCAAGCTTTTTATTCTGGCATTTTATACAGGGAACATGGCCAAACTTCTCATCTTTACATCTAAGGGATTCCAATAATGTCCTAGCGTTGCAAAAAGAAAAACTCCTCTTTCCTAAATTGTAGCTGGTTCTGTGGATGTGGCGTTTCATTAGTGTGTAATATTCATGACTTGTAGTTTTAATAGTGCCTGTAGGGGGATATCTATGGATGGTTTCAGTATTCCTCCAGTGCTCAAGGCCTACTTTCTGTTTTACTAACAGTCAGCCCAGCAGGACACAAGACTCAAACTATTTTTGAAACCTATTTTCTGTTTTAGAAACCGTCCTGGGTGAAATTGTAGCACTTTCTATTCTGTTTACTAAGAGTGGAAAACTAAAGGAACTAAAGTTTCTCACTAGAGAAATCTGTCTCCCCAACCAAAACTGAGGAAAAGAGGCAAATGAAGATTGATTGAGAAGTGGCGAAGGGTGTTGCACGTTGACTGCAGCTGACTCTGCACATCGCATGATGAATCCCATTCAGGGCTGCCGATAATGATCCGAGCCCAACACTCACACAGCCAAGGAATGGAGGGGGAGGTACAAAAGGGGGGTGATCAGCCCCAAAGATACAACCCCCAACCACCTGCCTCCCCACATGACTCTTATCAAGAACACAGTAGGCAGTAGACTTTCAGAAGAAACAACCGGAGAGGTGGGAGAGGGAGCTACAGAAAGACAATAAGGAGGAAACATTTTATTTTTTGTTAAGCTGCAGTTTTTGAAGGACAGCTTCTCAATAAGAGTCTCATCCCATTAGGCCTTGGGCTGTAGTCTGGGTCTCTACTCGGTGTGAGAGGATGACAGCACCTCCTCAGTAGATCATATCAAATGTTGTTCGCTTGGTGGTAAAAGAGAAAAAAAGATGGAAGGAGAGATGGAGGTCTGAAGAGGCTGAGACAGAGACAGTGATGGAGCGGTAGAAAGCTAACCTTTACCAGTTCATCTCTCTCTCCCTCCTCCCTCCTCCTCTCCGTCTCTCACTTGATCTCTTTCTTTCTTACTCTCTCTTCCTCCCTCTGTCTCTTGCTTGATCTCTCTCTTTCTCTCTCCCTATCTCTCTCCCCTTCTCTCTCTCTCCCTTTCTCTTTCTCTCTCTCTCTCGCTGTCTAATGTCCTTATCTCACATGTATCAGCCTATTAAAGGCCCTTAGCAGAGCTGTCTGTCGGCATTACTGAGTTAGACACAAACACTTCTCACATCTAGACTGAAAGAACAAATGCTGTTACTTGTATTTCTCAAACACACCGCCTCAAAACTAAAGGCTCAAACTCAGACCCACCCCTCACACATTCACACACACACACCTGATGGTCTTTCAGCAGAGTGAATAATTACCTTGCCAAAGGGCACCACTGTTATCCCTGGCTGGTATTTAAGGGCCTGTCACTGAATTTTAATCACACCTTTCCTCAGCTTCGCTTAGTTAAGTGGAAATGTCCTCTTTGTTGGCTGATCCAGAGATCAGAGACCTGATGCCTTCATCATAACCTACAGATAACACTGTCTTATTGGCTGACGCAGACAGATATTATCCTTAATGTCAACACTGTGATGGACACATATCTCTCTTTGTTGTGCACAGATGAACAGTTGACCCCATTGAGACACACTGGAGTGGGCTCATATTGTTGGCACAGTAACATGATGTATTTATTGATCATTGTGGTCATGGTCATAAAAGGTTTGATGGCCTTTAGGTTTGCTGTGACACGTCCATGACCAGAACAGAAAGCCAACTGCATCCCAGAGGACTGAGTGATGTGAAATGTCCAATGGAAACGTTAAGCAAATAGCAGCAATCTATTTCAGCACCATGGACAGCAATTCTTTGAACCTGCATCTACAAGGTCAATTGAAATGTAGCAGGATTATGAAACTAGTGACTAGCCTAGTATGTGACAACTAATTATAGTTTCACTATATTGTTGATGGTAGTTCATGTTTCTATACTAAAGGCTTTGTTTTTCTCTTCACAAGAATAATAGGATAAAATAATGATTTACAGTGTCTGAAGCCATTGTGAAATGATTCTAATCTAATGAGTTGATTCAGTTTGACTCCACTGTATCCCCCGGGCTGTTCCTGTTCCTTTCCAACAATCTCTCACTGCGTCACATACTCACACACGCAGGCACGCACACATACACTTTGACTTTTTCTTTATCTTTCCATATCTGCAACTTTCCATTTGCTTTGTGGTCTCAGGGCACCATTGGAAAATGAGACCCTGGTCTCAATTGGGCTCCCCTGATTAAATAAAAGTTAATAAATAAAATAAAAAAGTTAATAAATGAAATACAAAACATTAAGAGCACCTTCCTCAATTCGTCAGGGCATGGACTACAAAGTCTTGAAAGCAGACCACCACATACCACCCTACCCCACCCTACCCCATACACAAGTCATGTCTCAATTATCTCAAGGCTTAAAAATCCTTCTTTAACCTGTCTCCTCCCCTTCATCTACACTAAATGAAGTGGATTTAATAAGTGACAACAATAAGGGATCATAGCGTTCACCTGGATTCACCTGGTCAGTCTGTCATTGAAAGAGCAGGTGTTCCTAATGTTTTGTACACTTAGTGTATACCAACCCCCCTGCCCTTATTATTCAGTATCCCTCTCCCCACCCCTCTTTCAACACAATGTATTTCCATCCCTCTCCCTTCCTCAGTGTTCTTCTGGCCTGGGCTCTCTCCCAGCTCTGTCACTGCCTGTGTAAGTGGTGAATAGTGCATAAGGCCCAGTTAGTGTTCCATCAGGGGCATGGATACAGAGCTGGGGGATCATGGAGGCTCATCCACAGAATCAGGCTGGCTATCTTGGCCTCTGTTTGTTCTTCCCTCCCACATATGAACCAGCTCTGAGGGCCTCTAATCTAACACACTGGGCTAATAACCTCCAGGCCCCACACACCCACTGCTCTGCATGATTGGAATGGCAGTCCAGAGAGACCATTAGAATGCTGGAACATGAAACCACTTAGAGCATTCGTGTGCAGGGCCGGTCCTAGCTTTTTGGGAGGCCTCAGCGAGATTTGGTTTGGGGGCCCCCCACCTATTGGGTCAAATGTTTCGAAATTTGAAAGTAGATTTTCTCAAAGTCTGTGCATTTTGCCACGGGCGGAGAGGAAATGTTGCAGTTTTAAAACTCATTTCAAGCAATTCTACTCATTGTGCCATGGGGCAGACCGAACATTTTTCAGTTTTAAAGGTCATTTCCTGGAATTACCGTCTTCTGAACAGGGTTGGTACCCAGATAACTGTAGCCTAATCAACTTACATAAGACTGGTGGTCTTAGAAGCCAAGCCACAGTGCCTGGTGTGTGGAAATAGATCCTAGGGCCAAATAGTGTCACAGCTCACCGATACAGCCGCTGATTATAGAAAGGATAGTCTTGATATTGGTATTAGTAAAGTGAATGGGATATAAAACCTGTAGATAAAGGAACCTGTGATAGATTTAGTATTGTTGGGTAACAGATACCTCTATGGAGGGATGATGTTGCAAATTGAGATACTATATTTGGGGTATTACAATTGAGGCCATGTTCCCAGGCAGGTGAGGTACAGTATTCTGTTGTTGACTCAGACAATAATGGGTAATCAGTGATTAGCTGGTAATATTATGCGTATAGAGGGCATGTTGGGTATAATTAGGAGGTGGGTGACTTATAGTACGCATGCCCTGCAAATAATCTCTCTCGCTCTCGCTCTCAATCGCTCTCAATCGCTCTCTCGCTCTCAATCGCTCTTCAAGTCTTGTCTTGCTCTTCGGATACACTTTTTCATAGCTCAAGGTTACTTGTGTGAATGTCTATTTATCACTTTTAGCTTTTCACGCCTCCTCCCACCTTCTCATGTCATCACTAGTTATTTTCTCAATTGACTATGGTCCTGTTCCCTATTACTCCTGCTGAAACGCCACTTCCACAACCAGATGCTCGCACTCACAAATTGTTTTCTCTCCCAGAGAGCCAAAACGCCTCAGTCTGTGCCAGTACGACAACACTGGTGTCCGTTGTTTCTCTCCCTTTAGACTGTTCCATGTAAACTCTATTCACTCTATTCTCCTTCACCACTACCAGCTTCCTCTCTCCCTGTGTGTCAGCCACAACATTGCTGTTATATAGATTTCACATTCACAAGAACCCTGCCTTCCAAATTAGATTTCTATTATTCTATCTTGTTGACTTTTTCCCTTTTCTTTCATCATCTCCAGCAAGGTTATCCTGAGGCAGGCGGCGCTTTTATGGAAACAAGGGGGCGTTGGCAGAGGGATGAGGAGATGGAGGAGAGGGGGATGGAGGAGATGCGCCGCCAGCCATGCCGTAATCGATCTTGTTTAAAGGGATGTAGTGAGCTGAAGGTTTGAACTCATCTCCTCGTTAACAGTTGTCTGGGATTTAATTAAGAAGCCCAATGGATTTAATGTCAATTACATTCCCAAAATGAAGGAGAGAGAAAAGTCACAAAGAAAGAAAGAAAGGAGAGGCTCATTAAAGGAGTTGCATGCATCATCCTAGTTGAAACATTACCCCCTTTTCTCGAGTTTATTTCTCTTTCCTCTCTCTCTCTCTCTTCGTGTCTCTGTAAGGGCCCGTAGCACACATTGTCACATCTGCTCTTTGCAGTTGGCGCACAATATGAGTATATGCAAATTAGACCAAATAAAGGTTTCATCGACATTGACACTTTCTGGCTTCCAGTGAATTTGTCAAGCGAAACAAGATATAAGACTGGAGCCTGTTTCTCTACAATTCAAGTGATAAGTTATTTTGTGTACTTTATTGATTTTTTGAATGTCGGAAACCACAATTAATGCCATCATATCATCCTTACGCTATATCATCAATATGACACTGAAACAAAAGAATGTGAAAAGATAAAACAGACAACTTCACGGCATGACCCACATTAAATACAACTTTATTTAGGTTGGAGAACTTGTAGTTTGTATATGTATATACTATATATATATATATATATATATATATCTCTGACGGTCAGTTCTGTTTCTATTGTGTGCTGAGAGGACAAGCATTGCCCTGTGGCCTATGGAAGGCCAACTGTCCACAAGTCTGTTGGCACTCCATTGGACAACAATAAGACTGTCACCATAACAACACTGGCCATCCTACAGCAACATTCTCTCTTCTTCCAACCAGCAGCACCCTCTGTTTGAGCAGCCATAGAGGAGCATGGTGGAGTCTCAGTGATATATTGCTGTTAATTTGCGAGAATGGGGTGAGGATTGGAGCGAGGGACTGAGGAAGGTAGAGAGGCGGTACATGTGACCCAGCAGTCATAACAGTCCAGCAGTGTCTCTGTTAGTTTTCTAGTTGTCAGGAGGGGGTGGGGCTCCACCTCAAGGTGTTTTACTCCATGTCTCCTCTGAAAGTCCAGATGTCTTATCCAGATGTTACAGGGCTGGTGGAGGGATGGAGGTGACTGGGGCGTCAGTAGGTTAGGCAGGTTGGCACACCTCTAGGCCTAAGCCTGCTTTCCAGGAAGTCTTCTTGTCTTTAACCTGACAGATTGGAAGGACGCTGAGTTAAAATACTTTTAATGGGGCGGGGGGGGGGGAAGAAGAAGGAGCACCCATACCAGCCTGTGTTTCTACAAGGGCTGGAGGTACTGTGTACATAATCTTCTTTGTTCATGTCTCTGTAGCACTGCGATGTGTGTGTGTTTGCGCCGGCATATGTGTGTGTTCTCACTGTGAGGGTTCAGTTGGCCTCACTGTTAAGCCGAGAGATTAGCCAGATGAGCTCTGAGCTGGACTCTGGCGGGCGGGGATAGAGGGAGAGAAAGAGAGATGGATGAGGACCTGCCCACAGTGGAGTTCAGCGCCAGGGCAGGGGAGGTAGCCCCGACACAAGAACATGGGGGCATAGAGGTTAGGGGAGCTGGTCACAGTGAGAGGAGAGACACAGAGAGGATAGGAGGGCATGTTGTGGGTAGGGGAAAAGAGAGCCCAGATGGGCAGAGCGGAGTAGGAAGAGGAGTGGGATGACTTTAGGCCAATGGCAGACTTCCACACACTAGTTGGTAAATCCCAACATTACAAACTGCGACATGAGGCTATACTTCCCTGCATGCCAACTCTGAGAGGGAGAGGGACAGGGTCTTGCCAGGCAGTACTTGCATCAGTTTACTGTGAGACTGGGAAGGTACTATGCTTACATGCACAATTCTGTTAGAGTATCTGGGTATTCAGATGAACTCTGTGGACCCCAGGAAGAGTAGCTGCTGCTTCTGCAAAAGCTACTGGGGATCCCAAGAAACAAACAAATCAACTGCACTTGGACTCTAATATGTTCTGAATACTGTCTACTGTTTGCATGCTTACTACTGTATAATGATATTACATTGATGGTTGCATGAGGCACATTTTCCCAAAAGGTAGCAAGCACCAACAACTAATGCAGAGCATTACATCATTTTTTGTCTTCAATCACTTCCTTTCATGTTTAATTTGTTCCTAAGAGGTCCAAAACGGCAGAAATTGCAAATATTCACCAGAAAGCTGTCATGCAAACAACAGTAATCTGAATGTAATGTTTACATGCCAAATACTGACTATATAAATCCCAAACAAATTGTTTAGGAAAAGAGTATTGTACACTCGTTTCACTTGAAATGAGCTCATTCGGATTACTGGACTCTTCTTGTCCAATATGGGTGTTTACTTGTTTAATTCAGACTCATTGAATTCTGACTAATTCCAGATTATTAGTTTGCATTTAAACACAGCAGGTGTGACTATGAGGATTGACTCTGACACTAGTGATAAACCAGACAGATCTATTTTACCAGCATCTCGACAAGGGAGAACCACCACAGACAAACCACTGCATATTGTCTTTTCAAGTAAAACATTTGCTCAGAGGAAAACCAAATCACCAGTAAGCATCAGGGGTCTGAAGTGTAGATTGGGGTTTATGCGTCTGAATAAACAGTAATATCTTAAAAGATAATTTAGTCTTTGTGATGTTAGTGGTTAATGTTCCCTGCTGGACCCTGCAGGGCTGTTCTAGCAGCAGTCAGAGACAGGCAGTCAGAGACAGGCAGTCAGAGACAGGCAGTCAGAGACAGGCAGTCAGAGACAGGCAGTCAGAGAGGCAGCAACGGCAGCAGAGAGAGGCATCAACGGCAGCAGCCTAACAGAGATGTTGTGGTTATGGCCTCATAAAGACAGGAGCTAGATTAAACACCCAGACACTTTGATGTTCAGATCTCACTTACAGTACTTCCCATATATAGCCTTGTGAGTGAGCCTTTCTCTCTTTTATTCTCTCTCTCTTCTATTCTACCTACAGTCAAATTGATCCATCTCTACCTGACGTGATGCTCCCGTACCCCCCACAGGAGGAGGACTTTATAGTGAGTGGTTCCTGATCCAAGTCACACACTGACCTCCCAGGCCTCAGTGCTACAGAAACCCCACTAAGCTCCCTCCAGACCAATCAGAGCACAGCAGTGCCAAAGGCCATGGGGTTCAATCACTTCTGTTACATTGAGGTGTTTCCTTTTTACAAATACATTAGTAATACCATATATTATGCATTCAGTGTTCAAAGTATGACACCTGCCATTGGAAAATACATAGTCAGGAAATCATCACGTAGTCTATATAGGTGCTATGAGTCAATTTCCAAACAGCCCATATTGTCAGTACATAATCAGTTGTCCCTAAATGAGATATATACAGTATTTTGTCTAGTGTTGTTGTTTGTGAAATGGACATGAGTTCAGCCAGCCAGTGGCTATTCATCTTGATGAGAGAGCTGTTAACTGAGGGCCAAGCTGCTGGGCCAGGGAGCCATAACACAACTATCCACTATACCCCTCGCTGTGCCCATCGCTATACCCCTCGCTGTGCTCCTCGCTCGCATCCTAATAATCCTAACTTGATTTCCAGGAATACATTTCGCCCTCTCTCGGTGAAGCCTTAATTAGTTTAATTTTAATTTATTCCAGATAACGATCAGACTTTTGTGAACACACAGCGTTTGTCAGGAAAGAGAAATCTCCCACACACAGCCGAAGTTATCAAAGATTGAAATCAGGAATCCTGACTGCAACAAAATGTAATCTTTTTCATACAGAGGGGACAATAGAAGGAGCTGAATACTCTACATCTCCTTCTCTCTCCTCCACTTTAATTAAAAGAGCTCTCTGAATCTCATTTCTCCCCCTCTCCCTCTCCCACTTTAGTGCTCACGCTCTCTCTCTCTCTCTCTCTCTCTCTCGCTCTCTCGCTCTCTCGCTCTCTCGCTCTCTCGCTCTCTCGCTCTCTCGCTCTCTCGCTCTCTCGCTCTCTCGCTCTCTCGCTCTCTCGCTCTCTCTCTCTCGCTCTCTCTCTCTCCCCCTTCCCTCTCTATCATGTGTGGAGAGGCAAGTGCCTATCTCTATGCAGAATGAAGTTATTTCTCTCACGTTGAACTTAAGCCCTGTCCCATATTTTTGTCTGGCGATTGCTTTTGCTTTCTTTCTTTCTTTCTTTCTTTCTTTCTTTCTTTCTTTCTTTCTTTCTTTCTTTCTTTCTTTGATAGAATGTCATACCTTTAGAATAAACATTGGGTGGGATAGCCTATCGGGATGACATAGGGGTGGAGAGGGGTGGAATATGGAAGCAGTGGGAAAGATTGGGACAAGGGTCCATACAGCAACAAATGGAAGGTGCCCTTTTAAAAGTGCTACCTCACCTGAATGACAGTGTGCAGTAGTTCACGAAAACATTCATAGATGTTTGTAGGTGTTTTCTGTATTTAGCAAAGTAGGTAGCGAAATTAGAGGTTTGAGTTGAGGTAAACGTGTGTGATGATGTTGGGCGTGCTAGTTACTACTGTTCCTGTCGATGAATGCTTCATGACAGCACTCTAAATATCAATGCCTCACTGTGTGCATACTGTATTTGTTGCATATATACGTTTTTACAGGGTACAGTAGTCTGGCTACAGCGAGGGGTTGTCTGGTGAGGCGTTGGAGCAAATTACATAAAACGTTTAATCCAGCTCAATCTGGTGGCCCCTCACCCTACAGAGTCACTCCTGCCCTCGCCCCTCCTCTCCCCCTCCTGTGTGTCCCCCTCTAGCCCGAGGGCAGGTAGGGCATCTCGTTGTGGTAGTTGTAGTCCGGGCAGACCTTCTGGACCAGGCGGTAGTCTGTACTGTAGAAGGAGATGTAGATACAGATGACCTTGAAGGGCTTGGAACAGATCCAGGAGACATGGCTCTGTGTCTGCTCCTGGAAGCAGGTCTTGGACGGGTCGTAGTTGCACAGCGACGTGCGCTTGCTGCGGTCCACCTTCTCATAGTCCACGCGGCAGTTGAAGATCTTAGAGTCTTTGGGGTAGACCACGCTCTGGCGCTCCAGGTCAAACTCCACCGCCTTGACCGGCGGCACCAGGCTGACTGAGATGTTGCCCTGGCCCGTGGAGTTGTGGCGGAAGTAGACGCTGAACGTTCCGTTGCCATGGTCTACGATCTTGCCGGTAATCAGCAGGTTGAGACGCACCGTCTTGATATTAGAGTAAAAGTCTCCCCAGCCAAACATCTTCTTGAACTTGCCCGTCTTGACGATGGGCCGGCGTTTGACGCGGGAGGAAGAGGAGGTGTCTGGCTTCATCAGGTCACTACCCAGCATCTCCCAGAACTCCTGCTTGGAGAAGGGAATGGGTGAGCGGTAGGGCAGCTCCAGGGAGGTGGCATTGGCTGCCCGACTTTTACTCTGGAGCATCCAGCGACTCAGGGGGGAAAGGGGAGTCTGACTCCCCAGGAGACCCACCGTCTTAGAGGACGACCCGTCTGCTGAGGAGCTCTTGGGGCTTGGAGAGTCATCTTCTTGACCCAGGGCCAGCTGGAGATAGAGGGATAGGGAGAGAGAGAATGAGAAAAAGAGAGGGTGAGAGAGAGAGAGGGGGAGAGGGTGTGTGAAAGAGAAAAAGGGAGAGAGAGAGAAAAGAGAGAAAAGAGAGATGGAAAGAGGAGAAAAAAGGGGAGTTATTATGAAGGGAGTAAGAAACAAGGACAGAAAAGGAATGAAAGATGTAATCGATACTTAATTTAGCTCCTGGTGCTATAGAGATCAACTGTGACATTATATCAATGTTGTACTGTTATAAATGAATGTTTGAGTATGCAGGTTTATATGTTGTGCTGTTACATTCTGGTGTCTATTCAGAGAACAGATATACCTTAACGTCTGGTTTTCAGAGAAGCTATATTGCTCCCCAAGCAGCAGATGAAATAGAAATCGCCTCCTATACCTTCAGCTACTTGAGAGGCCTGGGGGGATGAAGGTAGAGATTTAAGCCCCATAGTGCAGGCCTGAGTGGAGAAACAATTATTGCTTCGGTGCCTTCGGTGTGGGGTTGGAGGAGGGGCAGGCGAATAAACCTTGATGTGCAATTAAGGTTTTTTATGTTTTAATTAAAAAATCTGTATTGGCACACACACAAAACTGTCAGATGTTAACAGTGAGTGAGGAGAAAGGAGAGAGAGATAGATAATCGTGCTCGGCTCAGCCGTGGCTTTGTGGAGTGTGTGTGAGAGCAGGCTGTAATGGGTAATTATTAGATGGTAATGATCTATTAACAGGTAGGCGCTGTGGGAGCCCGGAGTGCTCTTCTGTCCTTTTGATCTAACCGTGGAGAGGATAGGAGTCTGTTTGTGTCGCCGTTCCTCTGTTTCTGTTAGTGTCATTATGCAATGGATGGTTGCCGGAATGTGTGTGGACAGTACCCTATTAGCGAGGCGTGTGTGTGTGTGTGTGTGTGTGTGTGTGTGTGTGTGTGTGTGTGTGTGTGTGTGTGTGTGTGTGTGTGTGTGTGTGTGTATTTGTATGTTTGTGTGCATGCTCTCTCTCTCTCTCTCTCTGCCAGATAGAGCAGGGTTTCTCCCAGTGATCCCACTGTTATACAGTGATTCATAATGCATGCTGCTCTGTCTGTGCTCTGATCCATCCACTGTTTTGAGTGTCAGGGCTTCCTTATACCGGCTTAGTCAGGATTATTAAGTTTTACTCATTCTTACTCCATTTTATACAGATTTCTACAGACTCACTCAGATTTGTTCTCTTGCATTTCAGACAGTCTTGTAATATTGATTTTCTGTCGCTCTAAAACATGTATTTCCTTTCATAACAACTTGCATTGCAGCAGTCTGTAGAGGATTCCCTACTGATGTTGTTGTGTTATGGTCTAGCTATGGACTCAGACTCTGGAGGAGATGAGGAGTCCCCAGACCTCAGCCTTTCTCTCTGGTCCCTCTAGGGCTGTTTGAGTTACCTGGGCTGGGCCACAGTCAACACTACACACCCCTGGTCTGGGTACCTGGGCTGGGCCACAGTCAACACTGCACACTCCTGGTCTGGGTACCTGGGCTGGGCCACAGTCAACACTACACACCCCTGGTCTGGGTACCTGGGCTGGGCCACAGTCAACACTACACACCCCAGGTCTGGTTACCTGGGCTGGGCCACAGTCAACACTACACACCCCTGGTCTGTTTACCTGGGCTGGGCCACAGTCAACACTACACACCCCTGGTCTGGGTACCTGGGCTGGGCCACAGTCAACACTACACACCCCTGGTCTGGGTACCTGGGCTGGGCCACAGTCAACACTACACACCCCTGGTCTGGGTACCTGGGCTGGGCCACAGTCAACACTACACACCCCTGGTCTGGGTACCTGGGCTGGGCCACAGTCAACACTACACACCCCTGGTCTGTTTACCTGGGCTGGGCCACAGTCAACACTACACACCCCTGGTCTGGGTACCTGGGCTGGGCCACAGTCAACACTACACACCCCTGGTCTGGGTACCTGGGCTGGGCCACAGTCAACACTACACACCCCTGGTCTGTTTACCTGGGCTGGGCCACAGTCAACACTACACACCCCTGGTCTGGGTACCTGGGCTGGGCCACAGTCAACACTACACACCCCTGGTCTGTTTACCTGGGCTGGGCCACAGTCAACACTACACACCCCTGGTCTGGGTACCTGGGCTGGGCCACAGTCAATACTACACACCCCTGGTCTGGGTACCTGGGCTGGGCCACAGTCAACACTACACACCCCTGGTCTGTTTACCTGGGCTGGGCCACAGTCAACACTACACACCCCTGGTCTGGGTACCTGGGCTGGGCCACAGTCAACACTACACACCCCAGGTCTGGTTACCTGGGCTGGGCCACAGTCAACACTACACACCCCTGGTCTGTTTACCTGGGCTGGGCCACAGTCAACACTACACACACCCCTGGTCTGGGTACCTGCGCTGGGCCACAGTCAACACTACACACCCCTGGTCTGGGTACCTGGGCTGGGCCACAGTCAACACTACACACCCCTGGTCTGTTTACCTGGGCTGGGCCACAGTCAACACTACACACCCCTGGTCTGGGTACCTGGGCTGGGCCACAGTCAACACTACACACCCCTGGTCTGGTTACCTGGGCTGGGCCACAGTCAACACTACACACCCCTGGTCTGGTTACCTGGGCTGGGCCACAGTCAACACTACACACCCCTGGTCTGGGTACCTGGAATGGGCCACAGTCAACACTACACACCCCTGGTCTGTTTACCTGGGCTGGGCCACAGTCAACACTACACACCCCTGGTCTGGGTACCTGGGCTGGGCCACAGTGATCACTGTTCTTCACAGTGATCACAGTGCTCTTCCATGTTTCCCACAGAGAGCTGACCCTCATTCAGACACAAACACATCAACCTGACAAGGAACCCTGTTGGCTAAAATGTGATATTATTTGACATTTCTGATAGCGTCCCTGAGAATCCCTCCTTGGCTTCATTAATAATGAATAAAATACATGGAGCAGAAGACATATTGATTTGAATCTATTCAGAAGCCTTCTCTTGCCAGCGAGTGCGTGCCAGGCGCTGTGACTGTGATTGCAAAAACACTATTCCCCCTTGTCCCTGAATGATGTGCCACTTTGGGTTTGACTCCTCTCCCTTCATGGGACGGTGTCTGGTGGGCAAAGAGCAGCACGCTGCCGGTCTGCCAGTCTCCCTGGGTGGCACTGCAGAGTCTCAGTCAGTGCCGTCCAGGGTTGTGTGGAATGTGCCACTGTATGAATCTTTATGACACTCTGTCTCTTGTGTTTACATTGAGCTCATTTCCCAGAGACTCAGTGATTCAGTGACTCAGACACTCAGTGAATCAGTGACTCAGACAGGCAGTGATTCAGTGACTCAGACACTCAGTGATTCAGTGACTCAGACAGGCAGTGACTCAGTGACTAAGACAGGCAGTGAATCAGTGACTCAGACAGGCAGTGAATCAGTGACTCAGACAGGCAGTGAATCAGTGACTCAGACAGGCAGTGATTCAGTGACTCAGACAGGCAGTGATTCAGTGACTCAGACAGGCAGTGATTCAGTGACTCAGACACTCAGTGATTCAGTGACTCAGACAGGCAGTGATTCAGTGACTCAGACAGGCAGTGATTCAGTGACTCAGACAGGCAGTGACTCAGTGACTCAGACAGGCAGTGACTCAGTGACTCAGACAGGCAGTGACTCAGTGACTCGGACAGGCAGTGATTCAGTGACTCGGACAGGCAGTGATTCAGTGACTCAGACAGGCAGTGATTCAGTGACTCAGACAGGCAGTGACTCAGTGACTCAGACAGGCAGCGCCGGCAAGGAGAAGAGCTGAACAACAAACACATATCCCCTCTATAATACAATCTCACTGAGCCATAGATGTGGTCGTTTAAGGAGCTGAATATGTACACAGAGCATTCGGGGTGAGACAGGACGTGTGTGTTAGAGGTTAGGGAAGAGAGAGTGCTTCTGTAGAACAAACAATTGAAGTGCACAGCGTCAGTGTGGGAGACATGTTAGAACGGGCTTCATGGATGATTACTGGGGTAATAAAACAATGAGGATGAGATCCCACTCGCTTTAGAGCAGATGGTTAATGGCTTGAAGGAACGCTTGTGTAGAGTGAGTCACCGTGCTGAAGGTTATACACTGGCCTGCTTATGTTGACGGATGTCTGAAGTGAAAGATGGAAACACATGCTATCGGGCTGAATAGTGCTGTATAAGACTGACATAGCATGGCACAGCAGTTTGAAGAAGATTAATAGACCTGTTTAACAGCAGCTGTATTAGGCTGAGTTGTAATCCAAGGAACAATGTTGGTGTTAGGTTTCAAAGTACTTCTGAAGCTTCATAAAGAGTGCTTATCAGCCGATCTGAGCTACACAAAGCTGAAATGAGGGCGAAGGTGCAATCAGGTCAGAGTCTGGGGTTGTTGGCGGGGGGTGATTTTGTCGTCTGTCTGTCATGTGTGAGTCAGTGAAATGGTTGGAGGGAATGTGGGGGGTCTGCAGGCTCCATCACTGTGGTAATTGTGACGCATTAAGCGTTAGTGAGTACAGGCCTGGGGCCTCTCTCGCGGCAGGGGGTAGAGGAACGGGAGAGGATGAGAGGGAGGAAATGATCAACAAGAGCCCACCAGCTCCACAGGAAATATTAAGACTATTAAAGTGACAGTTACACCATTTTACCCTCCTGTTCCCCTGGCGTCACGGCACAGTTGCTAAAAGCCAGAACAGAGATTATGGAGAAAGTTTGCTCAAATCTCTGAACTAACTGTTCTGTTCTGTCACAGTGCTCAGGTGGTGATGAGAGGCCATGGTGTCAACTAGAGAAATACTGCTACTGAAAATAGAGAGTTTTACCTATTCAGATGTGTCTTCTCATCAATATCCACATGTATAGAGATGGTGTATATGGTATTTGATCATATAGAGGCACACAGCAGGTGTTTTTGCAGCACATCCTTCTCCTGGGCAGCAGATGGCTTCAATAAGCTCTCAATTTTCCTCTGGCTGTTGAGTTGAAATCTTCATCTCTAATATGACATCCATTTTTAATTAACGGCTCAAGCGCCTGCTCAGATTTCCAGAGTGTTCTCCGACGCTTTGTGGGGTTTTTTCCCCCCCACCAAACTCCAGACCTAATGCGTTCACTGTAGGAATATTCTCCTTCTGTTACATGATTAAAATCGGAGAGCGGCTGTGCCCTTATAACTGATTATTCCACTGGCTAGCGTGGACGGGAGGGCCGGGGGAGGGAAAGGTAATTTCACAAGAAACAAGGCGTTTGACTCTTAATTAATAATTTACGTCAGCTTCAAGGGGATCACCGAAGCTTAGCTCTGCGCTGGGTGGATGAACTCACTAAATTCAGCTCTATGCTGGGTGGATGAACTCACTACATTCAGCTCTATGCTGGGTGGATGAACTCACTACATTCAGCTCTATGCTGGGTGGATGAACTAACTACATTCAGCTCTATGCTGGGTGGATGAACTAACTACATTCAGCTCTATGCTGGGTGGATGAACTCACTACATTCAGCTCTATGCTGGGTGGATGAACTCACTACATTCAGCTCTATGCTGGGTGGATGAACTAACTACATTCAGCTCTATGCTGGGTGGATGTACTCACTACATTCAGCTCTATGCTGGGTGGATGAACTCACTACATTCAGCTCTATGCTGGGTGGATGAACTCACTACATTCAGCTCTATGCTGGGTGGATGAACTCACTACATTCAGCTCTATGCTGGGTGGATGAACTAACTACATTCAGCTCTATGCTGGGTGGATGTACTCACTACATTCAGCTCTATGCTGGGTGGATGAACTCACTACATTCAGCTCTATGCTGGGTGGATGAACTCACTACATTCAGCTCTATGCTGGGTGGATGAACTCACTACATTCAGCCACTTTCTCTCTGTTTTGAGCGCCGTACTCATTTTGGACAAGTTCAGTTCTACCATCCCACTGGACCTGCAGCTTCATTTAGTATGCTGAGGGAGAGACCTTGCTCTGAATTGGCTATCAAATTTGTACATTATAAGATATCGACAAGGCGGCTGAGTGGAGTGCGGTGCTGGAGCAGGATAGCAGGAGGAGAGCGAGAGCAGTGGTTGATGGGATTGAACGGATTAAAGCGGAGTTCTGCTACTGTATATGCCCACCTGTCTGAGAGGACCTGAGAGGGGACTGGACTCTCTCTCTCTCTCCCTCTACCTCCCTCCCTCCCTCTCTCTCTCCCTCCCTCTAACTCTCTCTAACACACTCTCTCTCTGTGGTGATGCACTGTGGAATACTGGGCTTAGCTTTCATTTGAGGTCATATCAGTGGACATAGTATTAACTGTCTTTTCTGTCTGGTAATAGTACAAACATCAACAGTGTGTGGACAACTCCATCGACATTGTCATGACTCCAACCTCCATCGTTCATCTCCTTTAAGCTAATTATTATTTTATTATTAAATCAAATGAGATTTTGATTTGAGCTACAGTACAAACTCAGTCTGTTCTAGAACAGTAAACAGAAAACCCTTCCAGAACAGAGCACTACCCTTGGAGACATATAGTACTGTAGTCCTTCAGATCACTTAAACATCTCGGGACTATACCCTGGAGGCCCCTAAGTCAGCTGCTTGTTGGAGTGGGTAGTTACTTGTGTGTCTTTTCTCCACTGTAACCAAACAGCCCGTCACAGACTGGTGAGGTCAGCAGAAGCCCCATCACCCCCGGATGATTTCACCAGGGGCCCCCGTCACAGCCTGGTGAGGTCAGCATGGGACCCATAGCCCACTGCATCATCAGGAGGACATCACTAGTGGTCTCTTTGTAGTAGCAGATGGTGACAGATGTCCCCTCTTCAAATAAACCTGCTTCTATTTCCAGTAAAAAGGAGTTCCGCCACCGTCCGCTCTCTAAAGCGGTTTGTTCTTGAGAACTTTTTATTTACATAAATAAAAGTATATTCAGCACAAATAGGAAGCTCTCGAGTGGCTAGCATTCTCAGAGGAATAAAATTGTGTGACGCTTCCTTCCTAATAATCAAAGGTGAAATTACTTATAATGCTATGGAATTAGAGCCAATTTATGACTTAAAGCCAATTTATGCTTGATCTGAAAATGAGGTCGGAGGCTTCGTATGGAGGGTGTGACGCAATTGCAGAGTCTCCAGAGGCATGCAGAGACCAAATCAAGCTCTGTACGGCATTGCTGCGTGCTCTCAAATGTTTTAACAATGCAGTATAGCTCCACAGTGACATGATTGGTTGACAGCAGAGCTGTTGTGAAGGAAGTTGTCAAGGAAGTGAGTTTGTGTTAATACAGGACCTCCCGCCCCAACCTACTGTCAACCAATCATGTCAATGTGGAGCTATACAAAGCCATCCGTATTGTTAAAATATTTGAGAGCACGAATGCTTGCTCTGACTTCTGCGGAGGCCGCATCGCAGTAAATGCTGTAAGGTCACAGCAGACGTCGGATTGACCAGGCAGAGCCTTTTACAACCTCTGTATATCATTGTTGTGTGGTTCAAACAATTCCTGACAGACACACTGTAACATATTCTCCAGCACAATTCATCCAGGCCCTTTTTTTCTATGTGCCCCAGTGTTTCAGAGGACAATGCCACAACTGGTTGGGCAGGAGAAAGGTGCATCTCTAGGGTCATCCATGCCACACAATGACGCCGGAGGGGATGGCTGCTGTTTTACGGGCTCCTAACCAATTGTGCTATTTTGTGTGTTTTTCACATTGCTTGTAACTTCTTTTTGTACATAATGTTTCTGCTACCGTTTCTTATGACCGAAAATAGCTTCTGGATATCAGAACAGCGATTACTCACCTCGAACTGGATGAAGATTTTTTTCTTTAATGAGTCTGACACGAAGGATATACTGCTGCTCCCGGACCAGGCCCAAATCCCCGTCGTTCGCATGAAGAGGAGACCGAGATACAGGGGCCGCAGATCTGGGTGCCTTGTGAGAATTCATTGGCGAGTGAGTAACCCGGCTCTACCATCCGTCCTATTGGCCAACGTGCAATCACTGGAAAATAAACTGGATGATCTCTGTTCGAGACTATCATACCAACGGGACATTAAAAACGGTAATATCTTATGTTTCACCGAGTTGGCTGAACGACGACATGGATAATATAGAGTTGGCTGGGTTTTCCGTGCATCGGCAAGACAGTTACCTCCGGTAAGACGAGGGGTGGTGGTCTGTGTCAATTTGTCAATAACAGCTGGTGCGTGGTCTCTAATACTGAGGAAGTCTCTAGGTTTAGCTCACCTGAGGTAGAGTACATCATGATAAGCTGTAGACCACACTATCTACTAAGAGAGTTTTCATCTACATTTTTCGTAGTTGTCTATTTGCCACCAAAAACCGATGCTGGCACTAAGACCGCACTCAACGAGATGTATAAGGCCATAAGCAAACAAGAAAATGCTCATCTAGAAGCGGTGCTCCTAGTGACCCGGGGACTTTAATGCAGGAAATCTTAAATCCGTTTTACCTCATTTCTACCAGCATGTCACATGTGCAACCAGTGGAAAAACAACTCTAGACCACCGTTACTCCACGCACAGAGACCCGTACAAAGCTCTCCCTCGCCATCCATTTGGCAAATCTGACCATAATTCTATTCTACTGATTCCTGCGTACTAGCAAAAACTAAAGCAGGAAGTACCAATGACTGGCTCAATACGGAAGTGGTCAGATGATGCGGATGCTAAGCTACAGGACTGTTTTGCTAGCACACACTGGAATATGTTGGCTCCCGAGTGGCGCAGCGCTCTAAGGCACTGCATCTCAGTGCTAGAGGCATCACTACAGATCTTGGTTTGATTCCAGACTCTTTCACAACCGGCCGGGATTGGAAGTCCCATAGGGCGGCGCACAATTGGCCCAGTTTTGTTTGGGTAGGCCGTCATTGTAAATATGAATTTGTTTTTAACTGACTTGCTTAGTTAAAAAAAAAAATACATATTCTGGGATTCATCCGATGGCATTGAGGAGTATACCACCTCACTCACCGGCTTCATCAATAAGTGCATTGATCATGTCGTCCCCACAATGACTGTACGTACATATCCCAACCAGAAGCCATTGATTACAGGCAACATTCGCACCGAGCTAAAGGCTAGAGCTGCCACTTTCAAGGAGCAGGACACTTATAAGAAAACCCGCTACGCCCTCCGACGAACCATAAAACAGGCAAAGCGTCAATACAGGACTAAGATTGAATCCTACTACACCGGCTCTGTGAATGTTGGATGTGGCAGGGCTTGCAAACTATTACTGACTACAATGGGGAAACCCAGCCACGAGCTGCCCAGTGACACGAGCCTACCAGACAGGCTATATGCAATTTATGCTCGCTTTAAGGCAAATAACACTGAAGCATGCATGAGAGCGCCAGCTGTTTCAGACGACTGTGTGATTACACTCTCCATAGCCGATGTGAGTAAGACCTTTAAACAAATCAACATTCACAAGGCCGCGGGCCAGACTGATTACCAGAACGTGTACTCAGAGCATGCGCGGACCAACTGGCAAGTGTCTTCAGACATTTTCAACCTTTTTCTGACCGAGTCTGTAATACCTACGCGTTTCAAACCGACCACTATAGTCCCTGTGCCCAAGAACACTAAGGTAACCTGCCTAAATGACTACCGCCCCATAGCACTCACGACTGTAGCCATGAAGTGCTTGAACACCATCATCCCGGATACACTAGACCCACTCCAATTCGCATACTACCCCAACAGATCCACAGATGACGCAATCTCAATTGCACTCCACACTGCCCTTCCCACCTGGACAAAAGGAACACCTATGCGAGAACACTGTTAATTGACTGCAGCTCGGCATTCAACACCATAGCACCCACAAAGCTCATCACTAAGTTAAGGACGCTGGGACTTAACACCTCCCTCCACAACTAGATCCTGGACTTTCTGACGGGCCACCCCCAGGTGGTAAGGATAGAAACAACACATGTGCTACGCTGATCCTCAACACGGGGGCTCCTTAGGGGTGCATTCTTAGTCCCCTCCTGTACTCCCTGTTCACCCACGACTGCGTGGCCAAGCATGACACCATTAAGTTAGCTGACAACACAGCGATGGTAGGCCTGATCACCGACAATGATGAGAGAGCCTATAGGGAGGAGGGCAGAGACCTGGCAGTGTTGTGCCAGGACAATAACCTCTCCCTTAACATGAGCAAGACAAAGAAGCTGATCGTGGACTACAGGAAAAGGAGGGCCGAACACTCCCCCATTTACATCAATGTGGCTGTAGTAGAGCGGCTCGAGAGCTTCAAGTTCATCACCAACAAACTATTCTTTTCCAAACACAGTGAATAGGGCACGACACCGCCTATTCCCCCTCAGGAGACTGAAAAGATTTGGCATGGGTCCCAGATCCTCAAAAAGTTCTACAGCTGCACAATCGAGAGCATCCTGACCGGCCCGGTATGATAACTTCTCGGCATCCGACCGTAAGGCGCTACATGACATCCGACTGCTCGGCATCATGACATCCACGACCTATATACTAGGCAGTGTCAGAGGAAGGCCCAAAAAATTGTCAGACTCCAGCCACCCTAGTCATGTTCTCTCTGCTACCGCACGGCAAGCGGTACCAGAACGCCAAGTCTAGGTCCAAAAGGCTCCTTAACTGCTTCTACCCCCAAACCAAAAGTCTGCTGAACAATGAATCAAATGGCTACCCCGACTATTTACATTGACCCTCACCCTCCTCCATTTCTTTATATTGCTGTTACTCGCTGCTTATTATCTATGCATAGTTACGTTAGCCCTACCTGCATGTACATATTACTTCAAGTACCTCGACTAACCTGTACCCCCGCACGTTGACTTGGTACCGGTACCCCCTGTATATAGCCTTTGTTATTTTATTGTGTTCCTTTTTTAACTTTTGTTTATTAGGTAAATATTTTCTTAACTCCTATTTTCTTCAAATTGCATTGTTGGTTAAGGGCTTGTAAGTAAGAATTTCACGGTAAGATCTACATCTGTAAAATTAGATTTGACAATTGCGCTTGTGCAGAAAAGTGTTTTCTGTCTGTGGACAGGCAGCGTTGTGCCTGTCTGGTGATGTGTCACAGAGCACAATCTTCCTCTACCCATCATGCCTCTCTCTACTGCTGGATGTCAGTCAGTCAGGCAGCAGGGGATGCTGAGGGCCTGGGGGGCTGAGGGCGGCCTAAGGTCCAGCGCTGGGGTACTCGCTGGGTGGGCAGGAGAATGGCGCACCTCTCGGGTCATCCATGCCATGCCTGCGCATAACTCAAGCTGTTTTATAACCCGAGCAGGAAGTGACAGCCTGTCCATAATAACACCACTGGCCCTTTTCTCTGCCTCTTCTCTAAAGCTCCTCTCATTCACTGTAGTGTGTCTGTCTAGCTCTTGTCTGTTGGAGGAATTATTGAAGTACAATAAGAATCCATTGTCCACAGGGAGGTGTTTTAATGTCTGTAACCTCTTGTTACACCGTGACCCTGCCTGCTCTTGTCTTGGACCTGGTCCATCTTGTGAAAGAGTTTTGATCTCAATGAAACCTGGATAAAGGTTAAACAAAACAATCAATACAGAAAATGAGAGACAGAGATATGGCTATAGCTTATCTGTGTTTGTGAGGCCATAGTATAACTGTACTCTTTGTGACTGGTTGATACTGTTTGAGGCTGTGATTGAACCTGGAGACAGCAAGACAGAGAGGCACTAGGACTATAATGCACAGCTTTGCATTGGCAGTCATCTAATGTGTTTGTGCTGATACAGCATTGGTGTATTGTACCATATTTGTGTGGCCATGTACAGTCTGTGTGTCTCCGTCTCAGTTTGGAATGCTTTGGATGTATTGTTGTTGTACAGGGGGAGCACGGCTGGTGTTGTCCTGCTTAGTGAGGGATGAATCTGGGTGGACAAGGTCACTGACCGCGAAGGGAGGGCTGGGTATCTAATAAATATGACTCAAAGACTTTCTGACAAGACAGAAGAGGGGAAAATAGTTGCATGTGGTTAAAATGACCTTCAGCCAGTCTCTTAACCTTAAATAACACAACACGCTGTGGAAAGACGCTCTGTTTAATATCTTACTTCAATATGAAGAGTTGAAAATACGAACACCTAAAATTGCACTGGCAACTAGATGTCAGATATGTAATGATCCTATAGACTTCATAGTGGACAGGGTAGAAAGGCTGGAGTAAAAACAGATCAGTGAGAACAGACCCTGATGCTCAACATATACATAAAGCTCATACAACACATAGCTGTATAAACATAGATCAGTCATGTAGCTGCAGATGCCCGGCCTATAACCAGAAAACATAGAGCTGTATAGATCAGAGTGCTGTCTGCAGCGTACCTTCATTGGGAGAAGCCCCAGGTAATACTTAAGACATCACACTGATGTTTCAGCACCATGGACAGGAATCGCAACTAACACAGGAACATAGAAGACGTTTTCAGCACCATGGAAAGGGAGCGCCACTGATGCTAAAACCCACGAAAGTCGAGAGCCACTTCAGATCCTTGGACAGCACCTCAGATCTCTTACTGGGTGAATATTCCACACACCTCTGTTGGCCTATGGCTACTCTCTGTTGTTCCCATTCCATTTCCCCTTAAACTTAGAATTGTAAAACTATAGTTAATACATTGGAAATCATGCTCTCTGACAACTACTGTATGTATAGTGGGTGACAATCTGTGGAGTGTGGAGGACATGTGCAACCTCTCAAGGTCTCTGAGAACCTGAGGCTTCTAGCCTATAGAAGACCTTGTTCAATACGTGCCTGCCTCTCCAAAACTGGGTAGAGTGAGTTCACTGAATGTGTGTGTGAGAGCAAAGCTCCTTCATCCCTGGTGATCCCTGCTGTTTGAAGGTTACAATGCAAATTTCAGACCAGTGCTCCATGGCAAATAACCGCTCACGCGTCCCTGTGGTGTGTGTGTGTGTGTGTGTGTGTGTGTGTGTGTGTGTGTGTGTGTGTGTGTGTGTGTGTGTGTGTGTGTGTGTGTGTGTGTGTGTGTGTGTGTGTGTGTGTGTGCGTGCGTGAGTGAGAAAGCGAGATTGTGAATGTGTAATATACAGTATTGTCTTCGTTTTACCAGTACAATACACTTATTATCACTTCCATAATTATTGAACCGAAACCCTGATCCATGCCTTCATCACCTCCCGACTGGACTACTGCAACACTCTCCTCCCTGGTATCCCCACCAAACTCACCAACAGATTCCAGCTGGTCCAGAACTATGCTGCCAGAATCCTCACCCGCACCAGATCGACTGAACACATCACACCAATCCTCACCAATCTACACTGTCTCCCTGTGCAATCCTGTATTGACTTTAAGACACTCCTCTTCACCTACAAGGCCCTCCACAACCTTGCAACCACCTACCTCTCTGACCTTTTCCCAGTCTATGCCCCCTCTTGCTCCACCTGCTCCTCCTCTGCTGGTCTCCTTGTCACCTCCTCATTCTGCCTCTCCACCATGGGTGCCCGGGCCTTCAGCTGCTCGGCACCCAGGCTCTGGAATGCACTATGCCCACACATACAACATGAAGCCACAGTCATCTCATTCAAAAACCTCCTCAAAACACACCTCTTCATAGGAAGCCTATAACCTGTAGCCTGTAGTCTATGATTGACTCTGTCCTACACCCCTTCTCAGTATCCATGTGTCCCCCCCAAACCCAAACCCTTACCTAAAACCCGTCCCTTTGCCTATTCCCAACCCAACCCCTAAACCCAAACCCTTACCCTAAACCCGTCCCTTTGCCTATTCCCAACCCTACCCCTAAACCCAAACCCTTACCCTAAACCCGTCCCTTTGCCTATTCCCAACCCTACCCCTAAACCCAAACCCTTACCCTAAACCCGTCCCTTTGCCTATTCCCAACCCAACCCCTAAACCCAAACCCTTACCCTAAACCCGTCCCTTTGCCTATTCCCAACCCTACCCCTAAACCCAAACCCTTACCCTAAACCCGTCCCTTTGCCTATTCCCAACCCAACCCCTAAACCCAAACCCTTACCCTAAACCCGTCCCTTTGCCTATTCCCAACCCTACCCCCTAAACCCAAACCCTTACCCTAAACCCGTCCCTTTGCCTATTCCCAACCCTACCCCTAAAACCCAAACCCTTACCCTAAACCCGTCCCTTTGCCTATTCCCAACCCTACCCCTAAAACCCAAACCCTTACCCTAAACCCGTCCCTTTGCCTATTCCCAACCCAACCCCTAAACCCAAACCCTTACCCTAAACCCGTCCCTTTGCCTATTCCCAACCCTACCCCTAAAACCCAAACCCTTACCCTAAACCCGTCCCTTTGCCTATTCCCAACCCTACCCCTAAAACCCAAACCCTTACCCTAAACCCGTCCCTTTGCCTATTCCCAACCCAACCCCTAAACCCAAACCCTTACCCTAAACCCGTCCCTTTGCCTATTCCCAACCCTACCCCTAAAACCCAAACCCTTACCCTAAACCCGTCCCTTTGCCTATTCCCAACCCTACCCCTAAAACCCAAACCCTTAAACTGTGTTTATATCCTCTACCCAAGCCCTCCCTCCCTCATTTTATTTGTCCTGTTTTGCCTGGTCCTTTGATTTTAAATTGCACACTAATTGTTACATTTGATTTGATGTAGACCTACTGTTAATGGAAAATGTCCTTGAGTGTCCTGAAAGGCGTCCGCCAAATTCCATGTATTATTATTATTATTATTATTATTACTACTGTTACTCCCCCATCTATTCTACGCTCTATCCATTTCAACCCCTCTCCTTCCCTCCTTCTTTCTCTCCCCCAACTCTTTCATTTCATTCTGTCTCTCTCCATACTCTCTGTTCTCGTTGTATGCTGTTCTACACATTTCTCTCCTTGTCTTTTCTATCCTATTCACACTAGGCTGTCCCTCACCCTGTATTTGACTGCTAACTCTCCCTTTCTGCACTCTCTTCCTTATTCAGCCCTTTTGTAACCCCAGTCATTATGAGCATGGGCACATGGCACACAGTCGATATGTTAGGGGCCAGACTCCCCTTACCTGTCTCTCGCTCTGTCTTTCTCTTTCTCTCTCGATCTGTGTGTGTGTGTGTGTGTGTGTGTGTGGTGTGTGTGTGTGCGTGTGAACCTGGAGAAAGCACAATAACCCTTGATATTGCCTGTCTTACTGTAAGGATCTAATGGTATTGCTATGAGACTAGTGCTGGGTTAATAGCCCTAATATAAACATTTAACAAACAAATTAGTTGTAATAGGCTCTTGACTGTATAACACTGAATGCTTGAGCCATTTAGTCCATTAAAAACAAATGAATCCAATCTCTGAGCTGCATGTCATAAAATGAAAAATTGCTAAACCCTCGCCAAAAACGTACTATAATTTCTCAGCATAGCAGTCAATTTCAAAGCACTCTGACTAAGATTGTTTATATTATTCATATCAACCAATGCATGGCATAGTAATTAACATTTGAGACGCTAAATCCATCACATCATTGTTGTTTTCTTCGTGTTGATAGAGTATTAATAACCTTATTTCCATCCAGACAGAGTGGGTTTATACACCCTAGAGACAAAGGCTACACACTGATATTGAGTGGGGCGGTACAATAGGGAAATCAGCTGAATTTGAATATAAATGCATGGTCTATCATTATTAATCTGAGCTCTATTGTGTAATAAGTTGGATAATTTATTAATTGCTCTATAATTTATCAATGTCATGCGGCTAATGAATTACCCAAGATCCCCTGCTGAGAGATGTGGTGCGCCACAGTTTTTAGATAGGCAACATGGTAGAATATTGATAGAAACTGCACTCCAATTAATTACATCATTAGTGCAATCCTGCTGCGTTTGAGAGTATGTGGCAAGCATGTGTGAACATAGACCTTGAAGCGTGAACATGCTCTCCAACTCCTAAAACCTCTCTCTTAGATGGGAGGAAATGGAAGGGGAACATTTATTCAATTTGTCAAGTAATAGGGCCAATGTCATCTATTAATAATATGTCTTACGACCCAAATCCTTTGTGAGACCTGCAAATGTTCAATCAATGAAGAAAAATAATTTTGAGATGGTGGTACATTTGGCCTAATGATGACTTTTATTTTGAATTATCCATAATCTCATTTTAATTTCACGTAGGCTAAACAGTGGCCTATGTCTTTATTTAAAATAGGTTACCTACTTTAAGATGCACTCTCAAACGTTTGTATTATTTCAGCCAGTAGTTCTGAAAATGGTGCTCAAGAGCCAAAAGTTGTCCCCGTTTCTTGTGTACTACCTCATCAAATTGTGTACCAAGTCATCTATTTCGTGTAACATGTTACATCAAAGACAGAGGCAGAAACTGCTTCTCAAATAGAAATCCCTAATAACACTTCTAGGTGATGTCATGGTGATGTTGGCTAGTGGGCTGAAACAAGTCACTGGGTCTAAAGGGAACTGCAATGTGCTGGCCGTCAAATCAAAGGCACTGCTTCGATATAATGTTGGTTTTGAGGAAAATGAAAAGGTGTCAGTTTGTCACTTTCACGAGGTTGGAGTAATAATATGTTCAACTACTTAAGAAGTTGGCTCGAATCTAGGTTGTGCCTTTAGATTTCAAGAAAATGAACAACTAAGGAAAAGAATGTCACTTCTTTCACTGACTTCTCAAACCCCAGCCTGCTCTGCTTGGTTTGTTTCGCAGGTGTTCCCAGGAAGTCTTGCGATGTTGCACCTCTGGGTTTAGAAACTCTGTGGTTACATCCTGCAATATTAAAAAAAAAATTTTTTTTTGCAATTCGTATGATATGTTAAGAATCCAATTCTTACTATATTTTACGAATTTGTTGTGCTTAAAATCCTGGATTAGGCAACTACCCAGTGGGGAAAAACGGGTTTAATTAACTTGTTTCCACGCCATTTCAATCAAATAAATCAATGTGATGACATTGAATCAATGTGGAAAACTGATTGGATTTGAAAACAATTATCAACATAAGGGGATTTCGTATTTTTCACCCAACTTTTAACCTAAATCCAATGACATGGTGACATGTTTCGTTGATTTCACCTTGACTTTACATTAGTTGCCAACTCAACGATAACTAGACGTTGAACTAACATCTGTGCCCAGTGGGTAATAACTCTTTGAATACTTTATTATAGCCTACAATTCACCTGTATACTACAGTCTGTGTTCAGTCAGGAGCGCCCAAGGTTATTCAGTGTGTGTGCCTTTACAAAGCCACAAGGTCGGCCGCTCTGACACAAAGGTGTCACAACAGAACTGAACAAAACACATCAAAGAAGCAACCTTGCGACAACACTTGAATTTAGCCTACGTCATTCAGTTTTTGTTCTTGATGCTATAATTTGCATCTAAATTTGCCAACTTAGATTGTTGCTCTATATATAGATAAGCATGTAAAGCATGATGACATACATTTGTTTAGAAAATTTAAGTCTCGGCTAAAATTTTGCACACAACATGGTCAATAAACATGCCTAATAAGGCACTTAGTTTCATCTTGATGTTAGTTATGTTTATCACATTAAAAGCGTTACATTTACCAGGACTCTAAATCCTGTGGTAATTGCAGATCATTATACGCAACATAATGTTGATTGAGTATACACCAGGTTGCACAGTATGATACCTGAACTGGCATAAGCTACAGTGTACTAACGTCGAATTGTGTTGTCTGCAATAATCAGCTCGTGGTCAATATACAATTTTAGAAATTCCTTCATTTTATTTTACTCAACCTTGAACAATGAAACATTAAAATATTGACCAGACATTACCTGTATGGGGGACACGTTGCACTGTGTCTCATGCCAGGTAGCCTATTCGTCTCGCCTTTGTACCGTTATTAAGTTATCTTTCAATTTTTTTTTAATAACAAATCGTAATGATCGGTCAAAGAGAGTCATTCCCCTTTCGTTGTCCATCAACAAATAACTTCAGCAACGGATAGAATACGCTTCAACCGAGGAACTCCAATATGGAGATTTGAGGCACAATTAATGTACGGGACCGTTGTCCGTGGCGCAGCATGCTATCCATGGCAACCGCTCACAGCGTACTCATTCACGCGGGTCTCTGCCCTGGGAGAGGGAACCTTGTCGGGTCCAGTAGCTCGTGCGACACCGTATGCACGGTTAATTCCCTTCACTTTTCGCCAAACAAATGAGTGGCACCTGTCTGAAGGAAGAGGTAGCCTAGTAACGACGGGGGTGAATGGACATGGAACTATGGACACAGACACACATATGACTGGTGTAACTTTTTTACACTGCTGGGCACCGCCGCCCCTTCTTGCTTACCAAGCACGCTGTTCCGTTAAGGAGAAGCAAGATAAAGCCGTGGTTGGAACGCATTTTTCTGGCGCGCGCAGTGCCTCAGATTCCCGCTTCAGCCCGAAGTCAGCTTTCATTCACGAAGACGCTATTCCTTCCGCACTGTATTCCCCAAAGCTAAGATACGGTCCCATGTCCAACGCAGGCTCAGCAGCTACACCTGGGCGCCTTCCTTTACTTTTCCCGGGGTTGAGTCCAATCACTATAACATTGGAAATCCATGAGAATGTACCGCATTAGCATCCACGAAAAATAGTGTTTGCAATTCCTGCTCAACCTGCATCAGTGTGAGTGAGAATGAAGTAGATGATATGTAGTCGGCTGTATCAGTGTATATCCACCGGGGTGAAGCCTAGTTGATGAATGGAATCCTTGGCGTTGCTCATATCAGCGTGTGTGGACTGACAAGGAATCGTATACTGGCATTGGCGTTTAAACAGTCTCTCTCTCTCTCCCTGTCCCTCATGCGTGTGCCCCCAACTATCTCTCTCTCATGCCCTCACACTATTTCTCATCAGCAGTCAAGCAGAATATAGTCAAACCCACTGTGGTTCTACTAAACTAATTGACTGGTTTGCACTTTTGCACACATTATGTCAGTGGAACCAAGCATGTCATTATGTATGATGATGATGGCTGCTCTTTGGAAACACATTTCATCCATTTAGGGAATTAAGCTATTGATGCAAATGATTGGAATAAAATTTTCTATGATCTTCTGTAGACTAACAGACTGTCCCTGACTATTGTGGTTCACCTGCTGTGTGTAACAGGTGGTGATCGTGACCATGTCACAGTCACATTTCAGTGTTAACCAATGCCAACACACATGGGGCATACATAACATTTTCCTCATTGACATCCTCAGGACAGGAACTTTCCTTTTTGGTTAGGGCCGGTTCTGACTTTGTTATGTCAGTCCCAAAGCTGAATTGATCCGTTTTCATTCTGATGGACACATGAACGCTGTGAGCAGCTTGTTTGGCCCTGATGTAGTATCCTGCAGGGTGTCTAGTCAATCTACAGCCTTGTTGAAGCTTATTGATGTACACAGTGAGCCTGTAGAGCACACGTGCGTCACCGGGTGCTGTGTGATTAATAAAAACATTTCCTATAACACAGTTCATTAGGAGCAGGTTAATGGGCCGGACTACTGGATATCTGGCCACTTCAGCATATTACTGCTGCTGCTCACTGCTCGGCTATACTTCCACTTCATTAGATAGAAACATAAAGCTCTGTCTGTCTGGTTCAGTCGGTCCGGTTCAGTCCGTCTGTCTGTCTATCCGTCTACCTTTTTTCTATCTGATAGATGATATATTTTCCTCAGCTTCCTGCTGTCCTCTGGATCTCAAATGTTACTTTACCCTTTGACCTTAGAACTTTGGAGTTATCTGTATCTGCTAATCCAGCTTGTTTGGCTATCTATTAAGGTGATGTTACAGGGTTAATTGATCTCAGTTCAGGGGTTAATTAGCTATAAGTCTGTGATGGCCAGAGACTCTACCCTCATACAAGACTGAGGTCACAGGTGAGAGGTCACTGGAGGATAAGGTCTCTGTGGAGCGTGTCAATCAGCCATGTGACTGAGACATCAAAGAGAAGGAGGTCTCTGACGTGCTCTCCTCTATCCATCTGACTGACACACACACACACACACACACACACACACACACACACACACACACACACACACACACACACACACACACACACACACACACACACACACACACACACACACACACACACACACACACACACACTCAATAGCCCCCCTTTCTATTCTCATTACGCACCACTAAATGCTGATGAAGGTTAAGAATGAGTACCCAGGCTCAGGAGGGCTCTAGATATCTGTTAGATTATTTTAGACTCTATAAACTTCCCTATTTTTAATTGTATTCTGCCTCAGAGGCGGCCCTGTGTACCAGAGAGGGTCATGGAAGAAGCAACAACCGGTCTATAAAGGGATATCAGCTCCCCAACCCACTATCTAGTGGAACACCAGCCATAATAAAGTGTCTTTAAATCAGCACTGTTTCATTCATACACACACATTCACCACCACACATTGTTATAGGTCCATAACTCAGTTTCTTTACTCACTCAAGATAAGCAGAGGCTCAATGCTAAAATAAGTCATTATGCTGCACCAGGGAATAGCATGTGTAACAATATATTCTCCCAGTCTAGTTTTATTCAAGACTTGAATCAGAATGCCAGGCAGAAATGTGTGTTTGTGTAATATGTACTGAGTCTACTTTTCTTCCAGACAACAACAATAGTGCTCTATCATGTAATCCTATTTCACTGTATAATTCAATTTGAATGAGGCGCTGCAGGCGACAGCCAAGCAGAGGTAGCATGACGGGAGCTGGTCTGGGGAATACTGGTGTGATCAGTTAGGTGTAGGCGCCCTCTAGTGTCCAGATTTGGACACACCCTGCTGACATAGTGGCTTAATTAAGGGTCAAACTCAAGCTGTCAGATCCAATGTTTTGGTTAATACTATATACTGAAACATTTATCATTTTAACTGAATGTTGTCCTTACTCAGTACATTTGTGTCTTAGTTTAGTCCAGTCTACAGTCTTTAGAAAACAGTAGCCATTTGATCAGTTGACACTAGGGGGAGCTATTGTAGCATGTGAATCTGTCAGGCGTTTACCAGCAGTGAGGCTGATGTAGCTACAGGTAACTGCCAAAATAAAGGAAACACTAGAGTAAATGAAGGACACAAAGTATATTGAAAGAAGGTGCTTCCACACAGGTGTGGTTCCTTAGTTACTTAAGCAATTAAAATTCCATTATGCTTAGGGGCATGTTTAAAAATGTTGAGCAAGCCATTATTTGGGCTACCATGTCTATGCCCCCATAGGATGACAATGCCCCCATCCACAGTACACGAGTACTCAAATCAAATTGTACTTGTCACATGCGCCGAATACAGCAGGTGTAGACCTTACAGGGAAATAATTACTTACAAGCCCTTAACCAACATTGCATTTTTAAGAAAATCCCCTCCAAAAGTAAGAGAAGAATAACAAATAATTAAAGAGCAACAGTAAATGACAATAGCCGGGCTATATACAATCACTGAATGATTTGATGAGCATGAAAATGATGTAAACCACATGCCATGGCTGTCTCTGTCACCAGATCTCAACCAAATTGAACACTTATGGAAGATTCTGGAACGGTGCCTGAGACAATGTTTTCCATCAACAAAACAACAAATTATGGAATTGCTTGTGGAAGAATAATGTTGCATCCCTCCAATAGAGTTCCAGACACTTGTAGACTCTATGCTAAGGCACTTTGAAGCTGTTCTCGCTCGTGGTGGCCCAACACCCTATTAAGACACTTTATGTTTCCTTTATTTTGGCAGTTACTAGTATGTATGTGTGGTGTGTTGGTGCATCTGACATGGGACAATTTAATATGTTACATGAACAAGGTAACATTATTGTATCTTTATTTAACTAGGCAAGTCAGTTAATAACAAATTCTTATTTTCAATGATGGCCTAGGAACAGGGGGTTAACTGCCTTGTTCAGGGGCAGAACGACAGATTTTTACCTTGTTGGCTTGGGGAATAGTAACCTTTAACCTTTGGGTTACTAGTCCAACGCTCTAACCACTAGGCTACCTGCCGCCCCAACATGTCTGTGTACATTCTGTCTAACAGTATCTCCTGCTGTTAGAAACACATCAACTGAAATAATAGGATGGTTTTTATTTTTGGCTGAGCCTTGGATGGTTGGTTGGGATGAATCAAACTTCAACAGTCTCTGCCAAGTCTTCCAGCTAAGTGCTTCCCTCATCAGAGAGTCTGTTTCACTTGCAATCTACAAGTCCATTTTTTTGTGGAAAGAAAATGCTGAGGAGAAACAAAATATAACGGCAGTAGTAGAGGGGAAGGTGGTCTGGTTGTCATCAGCAGCAGTAGCTGTCACAATGGCGTGTATAAGTGGCAGAAGAAGTCAGGCGCAGGAGAGTCAAATAGAGTGTAGAATGGAGTACTTTAATTAAAGTCCCAGTAATCTGCTCCATAACACTCACGGAAAAAATATAAAACAAATCTGGGTACGAAGATCCGTCGCACACCTATACACAATTAACACAACACATGACAACGAACAATCTCTGACAAACACATGAAGGGAAACAGAGGGTTAAATACACAACAGGTAATGAATGGGATTGACAACAGGTGTGTGGGAAGACAAGACAAAACCAATGGAAAATGAAAAATGGATCGATGATGACTAGAAGACCGGTGAAGTCGACCGCCGAACACCGCCCGGACAAGGAGAGGCAACGACTTCGGCAGAAGTCGTGACATTACCCCCCCCCCCCCTGACGCGCGGCTCCAGCAGCGCGTCGACACCGGCCTCGGGGACGACCCGGAGGGCGAGGTGCAGGGCGATCCGGATGGAGGCGGTGGAATTCTTTTAACATAGAAGGATCTAAAACGTCCTCCACCGGAACCCAGCATCTCTCCTCCGGCCCGTACCCCTCCCAGTCCACGAGGTACTGAAGGCCCCTCGCCCGACGTCTCGAATTCAAAATGGATCGAATAGCGTACGCCGGGACCCCCTCGATGTCTAGAGGAGGCGGAGGAACTTCACGCACTTCAGCCTCCTGGAGCGGGCCAGCCACCACCGGCCTGAGGAGAGACACATGGAACGAGGGGTAATTAGTGGGCAGTTGTAATCTATAACATACCTCGTTCACTCTCCTCAGGACTTTAAACGGCCCCACAAACCGCGGACACAGCTTCCGGCAGAGCAGGCGGAGGGGCAGGTTTCGGGTCGAGAGCCAGACCCTGTCCCCTGGTACGAACACCGGGGCCTCACTGCGGCGACGGTCTGCGCCAATTTTCTGGCGCCTTATGGCACGCTGAAGGTGGACGTGGGCTGCCTCCCAAGTTTCCTCAGCGTGCCGAAACCAATTGTCCACCGCAGGAGCTTCGGTCTGACTCTGATGCCAAGGAGCCAGAACCGGCTGATACCCTAATACACATTGAAAAGGGGTAAGGTTAGTGGAGGAGTGACGTAGCGAGTTCTGGGCTATCTCTGCCCAGGGCACGAACTTCGCCCACTCCCCTGGCCGGTCCTGGCAATAGGACCGCAGAAACCTGCCCACATCCTGGTTAACTCTCTCCACCTGCCCATTACTCTCGGGGTGAAAACCTGAGGTAAGACTAACCGAGATCCCCAGACGTTCCATGAACGCCTTCCAGACCCTTGACGTGAACTGGGGACCCCGATCAGACACTATATCCTCAGGCACCCCATAATGCCGGAAAACATGTGTAAACAGAGCCTCCGCAGTTTGTAAGGCCGTAGGGAGACCGGGCAAAGGGAGAAGACGACAGGACTTAGAGAACCGATCCACAACGACCAGGATCGTGGTGTAACCCTGTGAAGGTGGAAGATCAGTCACAAAATCAACTGACAGGTGCGACCACGGCCGTTGAGGAACGGGTAAAGGTAAAAGCTTACCTCTAGGCAGGTGTCTAGGAGCCTTGCACTGGGCGCACACCGAACAGGAGGAAACATAAATCCTCACGTCCTTAGCTAAAGTGGGCCACCAGTATCTCCCATCAAGACAGCGCATCGTCCGACCTATCCCAGGATGACCAGAGGAGGGTGATGTGTGAGCCCAATAGATCAATCGGTCGCGGACAGCAGACGGAACGTACAGACGACCAGCTGGACACTCAGGAGGAGAGGGCTCTGCACGTGACGCCCGCTCAATGTCCGCGTCCAGCTCCCACACTACTGGCGCCACCAAACACGACTCTGGGAGTATGGGAGTGGGATCCATGGGTCGCTCCTCTGTGTCATACAGCCGAGACAATGCGTCTGCCTTGACGTTCTGGGAGCCTGGTCTGTAAGTAAGCGTAAACACAAAACGAGTGAAAAACATGGCCCACCTTGCCTGGCGAGGATTTAGTCTCTTCGCCTGCCGGATGTACTCCAGATTGCGGTGGTCAGTCCAGATGAGAAAAGGGTGATTAGCCCCCTCAAGCCAATGCCTCCACACCTTCAAGGCTTTTACGACAGCTAACAGCTCTCGGTCCCCCACATCATAGTTACGCTCCGCCGGGCTGAGCTTCTTCGAAAAGAAAGCACAGGGGCGAAGCTTGGGTGGCACACCCGAACGCTGAGAGAGCACTGCTCCTATCCCAGCTTCGGATGCGTCCACCTCTACTATGAATGGCAAAGAGGGATCCGGATGAGCCAACACAGGCGCCGAGGTAAACAGAGCCTTCAGTTTACCAAAAGCCCTATTCGCCTCGGCCGACCACTGCAAGCGCACCGGTCCCCCCTTTAGCAGTGAGGTAATGGGAGCTGCAACCTGACCAAAACCCCGGATAAATCTCCGGTAGTAATTGGCAAACCCTAAAAAACGCTGCACCTCCTTAACCGTGGTTGGAGTCGGCCAATTACGCACGGCTGTAATGCGGTCGCTCTCCATTTCCACTCCTGAAGTGGAAATCTGATGCCCTAGGAAGGAGATGGATTGTTGGAAGAACAAGCATTTCTCAGCCTTGACATATAAATCATGCTCCAACAGGCGACCAAGCACCCTGCGCACCAAGGACACATGCTCAGCGCGTGTAGCAGAGTATATCAAAATATCATCGATATACACCACTACACCCTGCCCGTTCAGGTCCCTGAAGATCTCATCTACAAACGATTGGAAGACGGATGGAGCATTCATCAACCCATATGGCATGACCAGGTACTCATAATGACCTGAGGTGATGCTAAATGCCGTCTTCCACTCATCACCCCTCCTAATACGCACCAGATTGTACGCACTCCTGAGATCCAATTTTGTGAAGAAGCGGGCCCCGCGCATTGACTCCATTACTGTATTGATCAAAGGTAGCGGGTAACTATATTTTACCGTGATTTTATTAAGGTCTCGATAATCAATGCACGGGCGTAAACCGCCATCCTTCTTCTTCACAAAAAAGAAACTCGAAGAGGCGGGTGAAATGGATGGCTTAATGAACCCCTGACGCAGGGATTCAGAGATATAATTATCCATAGCCACTGTCTCCGCTTGCGACAGAGGACACACATGACTCCTGGGATATGCAGCGTCTACCAGGAGATCTATCGCACAATCCCCCTGTCGATGGGGTGGTAATTGAGTCGCCTTCTTTTTACAGAAGGCGAGTGCCAAATCGGCATATTCTGAGGGAATGCGCACGGTGGAAACCTGGTCTGGACTTTCCACCGTAGTAGCACCAACGGAAACCCCTACACACCTACCTGAGCACTCTCGCGACCACCCCGTGAGAGCCCTCTGTGGCCAAGAAACAGTGGGGTTATGAGTAGTTAACCAGGGTAGGCCTAACACCACAGAATATGCAGGGGAATCAATAAGGAAAAGACTAATCTTCTCCTTGTGACCCTCCTGCGTTATCATAGACAAAGGTGCGGTGACCTCCCTGATAAACCCTGACCCTATTGGTCGACTATCTACGGCATGAATAGGGAAAAGCATATCCACAGAAACAACAGGAATCCCTAAACTATGAGCAAAATTTTTATTAATGAAATTCCCAGCCGCGCCTGAATCTACTAGCGCCTTATACTGGGAATGCAGGGAAAAATCCGGAAAGGTGACAGAGACAAACATAAGTGCAGCAGAGGGCTCTGGATGAGTATGGTGCCTACTCACCTGGGGTGATGCCAGAGTGCCCTGCCTGCCTTCTCTATTCCCAGAGGAACCAACCCGGCACCGATCAGCAGTGTGATCTCTGCGATCATAGATGGTGCTCGAGCGGGTACCCCCTCCGGTCTCCCTGCGCACCATCCCTCCCAATTCCATAGGCTCGGGAGAGAGAGTGCGGGAGGATGGAACAACCAGACCCCGATCTAGACGTCCCCGAGTAGCCAGCATGTTGTCCAGCCTGATGGACATATCCACCAGTTGGTCGAAGTTGAGGGTGGTGTCTCTACAGGCCAGCTCCCGACGGACGTCCTCGCGTAGACTACAACGGTAGTGGTCGATCAGGGCCCTGTCGCTCCATCCAGCGCCGGCAGCCAAAGTCCTAAACTCCAACGCGAACTCCTGAGCACTCCTCTTCCCCTGCCTCAGATGATAGAGGAGCTCACCTGCTGCTCTGCCTTCGGATGGGTGGTCGAATACCTTCCGGAAATGGCAGCTCCTCAAAATGGTCCAACGCCTTATCCTCTCCACACACAGCGTTGGCCCACTACAGGGCTTTCCCGGTAAGGCAGGAGACGAGGGCGAAGCTTTTCTCACGGTCTGATGGTACTGGAGAGACCGTGGCCAGATACAAGTTCAGTTTTAGGAGAAAACCCTGGCAGCTGGCAGTATCTCCATTGTATCCCGTGGGTAGGGATAACTGGATCCTGTTCTGTTCCGGAGGGAAAAAAACGTTTGAAGGAATTCCAGGGGGTGGTGGAGGTACTGGACACGCTCCCTGTCTCTCCCAGCGGTCCATACTCTGGACAATGCGATCCATGGCAGTGCACAGACTGTCAATCTCCGCCGCGTGTTCCAGGACGCGTTCCTCAACCTCCATTAGGGAAGTGCCTCCTCCTGCTGACTTCATTTTTTAAGGTCAGAGATTCTGTCACAATGGCGTGTATAAGTGGCAGAAGAAGTCAGGCGCAGGAGAGTCAAATAGAGTGTAGAATGGAGTACTTTAATTAAAGTCCCAGTAATCTGCTCCATAACACTCACAGAAAAAATATAAAACAAATCTGGGTACGAAGACCCGTCGCACACCTATACACAATTAACACAACACATGACAACGAACAATCTCTGACAAACACATGAAGGGAAACAGAGGGTTAAATACACAACAGGTAATGAATGGGATTGACAACAGGTGTGTGGGAAGACAAGACAAAACCAATGGAAAATGAAAAATGGATCGATGATGACTAGAAGACCGGTGAAGTCGACCGCCGAACATCGCCCGGACAAGGAGAGGCAACGACTTCGGCAGAAGTCGTGACAGTAGCAGAGTTACACCTGGGTCTCTCTCTCTCTCTCTCTGTCTCTGTCTCTCTCTCTCTCTCTCTCTCTCTCTCTCTCTCTCTCTCTCTCTCTCTCTCTCTCTCTCTCTCTCTCTCCCTCTCTCTCAAGTCTCTCTTCAAGTCTCTCTTCAAGTCTCTCTTCAAGTCTCTGACAATCGCCTGGGATTTCACAACTATAGGATCCACTTTAAGCACATCACTGACAATGCGTTCTTCTGAGTTGTTCTGTTATAACACAGTAGTTCATCCTGCCCTGTGGTATTCCACGTGTGGTTGACTTTAAAGTAGAGGACAAGGGTGGCAGGTAGCCTAGTGGTTAAGCGCGTTGGGCCAGTTACCGAAAGGTTACTGGTTCGAATCCTTGAGCCGACTAGATGAAAAATCGGTCAATGTGCCCTTGAGCAAGGCATTTCACCCTAATTGCTCCTCCTGTAAGTTGCTCTGGATAAGAGTGTCTGCGAAATAACTCAAATATAAATGTAAAAGGCAGTGGTGTAAAGTACTGAAGTAAAAATACTTTAAGGGGTATCTGTACTTTACTATTTATTTTTGACAACTTTTACTTTTACTTCACTACATTCCTAAAGAAAATAATGTACTTTTTACTCTGTACATTTTCCCTGACACCCAAAAGTACTTTACAGGAAAATGGTCCAACTCACTCACTTATCAAGAGAACATCCCTGGTCATCCCTACTGCCTCTGATCTGGCGGACTCACTAAACACGAATGCTTTGTTTGTAAAATCATGTCAGAGTGTTGTAGTGTGCCCCTGGCTATCGAAAATGTGCTGTCTGGTTAGCATAATATAAGGAATTAGAAATTATAATCACTTTAACTTTTGATACTCAAGTACATTTTAGCAATTCCATTTACTTTTGATACTTAAGTATATTTAAAACCAAATACTTTTAGACTTTTTCTCAAGTCGTTTTTTACTGGGTGACTTTCACTTTTACTTAAGTCATTTTCTATTAAGAAATCTTTACTTTGAGTCAAGTATGACTTTTGAGTTTGTTTTCCACCACTGGTAAAAGGGGGGAAAGAAGAGTGGAGAAGTGGAATTGTAAGGATAAAGGAAAGAGGATGGAAGGAGGTCTAAATCTCCAGCTCTGTTGAGGCTCAGGCTCATTTCCTCCTCTCTTCCTCTGAGAGAGCAAGGGAAAGAAAACCCACCAGCCGTGGTTCCGCCTCTACTCTCTCTTTCACTTTCCCATAACCACCCCTGGTCCCTGCTCACACAGCCTTCCGGATTTCTATGTGCTTTGTGAAAGATTGTGTCTGTGCATTGAGTGCCTCTGTGTGTTTTCTTTGTGTTTCCCCAGAGGTCTATTGTTTCCCGAAGCTGTCCCATGTTGAGTATCAGCCCCCTGTCTCCCCCTGGCTCTGCCTGCAAATCTATTAGAAAGTTAATGTTGGGTAAGTGGACCACGGTGGGTTAATTGAGTCTAATAGAAAGTTAATGTCGGGTAAGTGGACCACGGTGGGTTAACTGAGTCTAATAGAACGTTAATGTTGGGTAAGTGGACCATGGTGGGTTAATTGAGTCTAATAGAAAGTTAATGTTGGGTAACTGGACCACGGTGGTTTAATTGAGTCTAATAGAACGTTAATGTTGGGTAAGTGGACCATGGTGGGTTAATTGAGTCTAATAGAAAGTTAATGTTGGGTAACTGGACCATGGTGGGTTAATTGAGTCTAATAGAACGTTAATGTTGGGTAAGTGGACCACGGTGGGTTAACTGAATCTAATAGAAAGTTAATGTTGGGTAAGTGGACCACGGTGGTTTAATTGAGTCTAATAGAAAGTTAATGTTGGGTAACTGGACCATGGTGGGTTAATTGAGTCTAATAGAAAGTTAATGTTGGGTAAGTGGACCACGGTGGGTTAATTGAGTCTAATAGAAAGTTAATGTTGGGTAAGTGGACCACGGTGGGTTAATTGAGTCTAATAGAAAGTTAATTTTGGGTAAGTGGACCACGGTGGGTTAATTGAGTCTAATAGAAAGTTAATGTTGGGTAAGTGGACCACGGTGGGTTAATTGAGTCTAATGGAAAGTTAATGTTGGGTAAGTGGACCACGGTGGGTTAATTGAGTCTAATAGAAAGTTCATTTTCGGTAAGTGGACCACGGTGGGTTAATTGAGTCTAATAGAAAGTTAATGTTGGGTAAGTGGACCACGGTGGTTTAATTGAATCTAATAGAAAGTTAATGTTGGGTAAGTGGACCACGGTGGGTTAATTGAGTCTAATAGAAAGTTAATGTTGGGTAAGTGGACCACGGTGGGTTAATTGAGTCTAATAGAAAGTTAATGTTGGGTAAGTGGACCACGGTGGGTTAATTGAGTCTAATGGAAAGTTAATGTTGGGTAAGTGGACCACGTGGGTTAATTGAGTCTAATGGAAAGTTAATGTTGGGTAAGTGGACCACGGTGGGTTAATTGAGTCTAATGGAAAGTTAATGTTGGGTAAGTGGACCACGTGGGTTAATTGAGTCTAATGGAAAGTTAATGTTGGGTTAGTGGACCACGGTGGGTTAATTGAGTCTAATAGAAAGTTAATGTTGGGTAAGTGGACCACGGTGGGTTAATTGAGTCTAATGGAAAGTTAATGTTGGGTAAGTGGACCACGTGGTTTAATTGAGTCTAATAGAAAGTTAATGTTGGGTAAGTGGACCACGGTGGGTTAATTGAGTCTAATAGAAAGTTAATGTTGGGTAAGTGGACCACGGTGGGTTAATTGAGTCACAACAGGAGGACAGAAGATTTTGAAAGCTTCTCATTTTTTCTCTTCTGTTTTTGTCTTAGGAGTGGATTACTTCCAGACATACTATTAGTCCGACCCAGTGCTCTGTGAAATGACTCCTTTAATTTCATAAATTTTTTGTTTTCTCTTGTTCTGTGAAATCTATAGTCCAGATAGAGCTGTTACTATGTGTAGCAGAGCCAGAGGCAGATACAGAGAAAGATGTAGAGACAGAAGATGAAGTGAAAGGGAGGCATGTACAGAGAAAGATAGAGAGACAGAAGATGAAGTGAAAGGGAGGCATGTACAGAGAAAGATAGAGAGACAGAAGATGAAGTGAAAGGGAGGCATGTACAGAGAAAGATAGAGAGACAGAAGATGAAGTGAAAGGGAGGCATGTACAGAGAAAGATAGAGAGACAGAAGATGAAGTGAAAGGGAGGCATGTACAGAGAAAGATAGAGAGACAGAAGATGAAGTGAAAGGGAGGCATGTACAGAGAAAGATAGAGAGACAGAAGATGAAGTGAAAGGGAGGCATGTACAGAGAAAGATAGAGAGACAGAAGATGAAGTGAAAGGGAGGCATGTACAGAGAAAGATAGAGAGACAGAAGATGAAGTGAAAGGGAGGCATATAGAGAGAAAGATGGAGAGACGGAAGTGAAAGGGAGGCATATAGAGAGAAAGATGGAGAGACAGAAGAAGTGAAAGGGAGGCATATACAGAGAAAGATGGAGAGACAGGGAATAAGTTAATACACTCACCCCCATGTGCTTCTGATCAACATCTTGTTGCTCATAATACCTGTCTATGTCTGGTGTTTAGTGTCTAGTTTAAGTGTCTGGTGTTAGTATCTCATAGCGTCTCGGCGTCACATTGATGTTTGTTTGGGTTTACACACTATGGGAGAGAGAAGTGCTCAGTCTTAACACTAGAGGGTTATTCTTATTCCACCTCTGCTCAGCTTAAACCGTTTAACCTCCCTCTAATACCAAAACAAACGTCTACTGGAGGGGAGCTAGCTTCCATCCCCCCTTGAGGGTTGGCTGCTGAGGTTCATTCAAACTCCGTTATGTCTCTATTGAGTGACATGGCTTAAACCAATCTGCCATTTTCACGACCTTTAACCCTAAACATGGGAACTACTCAGCTCACAAGCATTTCCTGGTTGGTTACTAAGACCATGCATCACCGTGGTGTCACCCAGGGCGTATACTCAATCCATTTGGATTTTTGTCACAGGATCTTCTATGGGAAATCCATTTAACCAGGTACCATGCTAATCAAGGTGACTGATTTTCCTCATAGAAAATTGAGGATGATTCAGTCCCATGCCCTTCTCTCAGATAATAACTATGTGTGACAAGGTTACAATGCTAGTTTCCTAGTCCCTGTGGTGATTTGGAGTGGTAATAACCTCTGTTGATTTGAAAGAGATGGAATTACAGTCTGTTCATAATAGAGATCTGTCAGCATCACCTCTCTCCATGTGGAGGATCATCATCACTCAGCCCCTTCCCTCACCACATCTTCCTGACATGCACAATCACAAACCACAGAACAGGTGAGCCCTTGTTCTAATGGCCTAGTCGTTGTTCTTCGGGCTCTGGTCAACACCCGATATCCATTAAAAAGCAGTGGTCTCCAAAATGTCTTATGTTCATTCCATGATCCATATGCTGATCTTATCTAAGTTGGTGCTCAGTTCTATGGTGTCAATGACGTTTCCATAGTTCCCATCAGATTAAAGTATGGCCCTGCTCAGCTGGGATGCTCTGTGGCTCACAGACAGAGAAGGTCACCGGGTGGGGCTTAGGGACCATGGTGTGAAGGTGTCAGACTTCAAGGTCTGTCTGAGCACCCTGTGTCACCTGGCATTGTGGTCCAGACTGGGGGTATGGAGGGCAATGCAGCAGGGTGCCTTCAGGGGGTGGACTGGCACCCTTTGAAGCGGGTTGGTTTGAGATGCTGTAGCTGTATGGCCTCCATAGAAACGCTACCCTTCTTCCAAGCCCCATTTGATCCCAGAGCAACATGAGAGGTTGTGTAGCAGCCAGTCAACGACGGACCGACCCGCCTGATTGGTCGGAACAGGAAGCAACCGTGAACCAGGGGTCAGAAACAGAGCACTTTTCTCAGAGCGGTGACTATTGGATTAGTGTTTTATGTAAACCAGAAAGCCAGAGGAGCATAGATAAACAAACACAGTCACCACACACACACACACACACAGTCACCACACACACACACACACACACACACACACACACTGTTCAGTATTTGAGTTACACCGTCCACCACATTGTCCTTTCTATATTTACATGCACTTCTTTCTTTTTTTTGTGCACAGTCTGCCAAAGCCAGACGTCTCCACTTCAGGGAGATGAATAGAAACATCCAGGTTTATTGCACTCTGTCTCTTTACCTCTCACCCCCTCACTCTGTCTCTTTACCTCTCTTTCCCTCACTCTCTCTTTACCTCTCTCCTCCTCACTCTGTCTCTTTACCTCTCTCTCCCCACTCTGTCTCTTTACCTCTCACCCCCTCACTCTGTCTCTTTACCTTTTCCCCCTCACTCTGTCTCTTTACCTCTCTCCCCTCACTCTGTCTCTTTACCTCTCTCCCCCTCACTCTGTCTCTTTACCTCTCTCCCCCTCACTCTCTCTTTACCTCTCTCCCTCACTCTGTCTCTTTACCTCTCTCCCCTCACTCTGTCTCATTACCTCTCTCCCCCTCACTCTGTCTCTTTACCTCTCACCCCCTCACTCTGTCTCTTTACCTCTCTTTCCCTCACTCTCTCTTTACCTCTCTCCTCCTCACTCTGTCTCTTTACCTCTCTCTCCCCACTCTGTCTCTTTACCTCTCACCCCCTCACTCTGTCTCTTTACCTTTTCCCCCTCACTCTGTCTCTTTACCTCTCTCCCCTCACTCTGTCTCTTTACCTCTCTCCCCCTCACTCTGTCTCTTTACCTCTCTCCCCCTCACTCTCTCTTTACCTCTCTCCCTCACTCTGTCTCTTTACCTCTCTCCCCTCACTCTGTCTCATTACCTCTCTCCCCCTCACTCTGTCTCTTTACCTCTCACCCCCTCACTCTGTCTCTTTACCTCTCTTTCCCTCACTCTCTCATTACCTCTCTCCCCCTCACTCTGTCTCTTTACCTCTCTCCCCCCACTCGGTCTCTTTACCTCTCTCCCCCTCACTCGGTCTCTACCTCTCTCCTCCTCACTCGGTCTCTACCTCTCTCCTCCTCACTCGGTCTCTACCTCTCTCCTCCTCACTCGGTCTCTACCTCTCTCCTCCTCACTCGGTCTCTTTACCTCTCTCCCCCTCACTCGGTCTCTTTACCTCTCTCCCCCTCACTCGGTCTCTTTACCTCTCTCCCCCTCACTCGGTCTCTTTACCTCTCTCCCCCTCACTCGGTCTCTTTACCTCTCTCCTCCTCACTCGGTCTCTTTACCTCTCTCCCCCTCACTCGGTCTCTTTACCTCTCTCCCCCCACTCTGTCTCTTTACCTCTCTCCTCTTCATTCTGTCTCTTTACCTCTCCCCCCCTCACTCTGTCTCTCTACCTCTCTCTCCCTCACTCTGTCTCTCTACCTCTCTCTCCCTCACTCTGTCTCTTTACCTCTCTCTCCCCTCACTCTCTCTTTACCTCTCTCTCCCTCACTCTATCTCTTTACCTCTCTCCCTCACTCTGTCTCTTTACCTCTCTCCCCCCACTCTGTCTCTTTACCTCTCTCCCCTTCACTCTGTCTCTCTACCACTCATCTCCCTCACTCTCTCTCTACCTCTCGCTCCCTCACTCTCTCTTAACCTCTCTCCCCCTCACTCTGTCTCTTTACCTCTCTCCCCCTCACTCTGTCTCTTTACCTCTCTCCCCCTCACTCGGTCTCTTTACCTCTCTCCCCCTCACTCGGTCTCTTTACCTCTCTCCCCCTCACTCGGTCTCTTTACCTCTCTCCCCCTCACTCTGTCTCTTTACCTCTCTCCCCCTCACTCTGTCTCTCTACCTCTCATCTCACTCACTCTGTCTCTTTACCTCTCTCCCTCTCACTCTGTCTCTCTACCTCTCTTCTCCCTCACTCTGTCTCTTTACCCATCTCCCCCTCACTCTGTCTCTCTACCTCTCATCTCCCTCACTCTGTCTCTTTACCTATCTCCCCCCCACTCTGGTCTTTACCTCTCTCCCCCCACTCTGTCTCTTTACCTCTCTCCCCCTCACTCTATTTTTCTACTGATGAGCGTCCAGCTCACATCCCTTCTCTGTTCATAAGTGAGATGAGAGACACATGGAGCAGGTCAATGTCACTGCAGGTTTTTTTGTCATCAAGTCAATGCAGGACAGTTTGTGTGCAGGACAGAGCGGAGCAGAGAACCAGCCCAACTCTAATGGGCGCCATAATTAAAAAAAGCTTTTAGAGCAGGGTGTGTGTGTGTGTGGGGGGGGGGGGGGGGGGGGCTGAGAGATCAGAGCAGGACAATTTCAGATTAAAAACACAGACTCATCTATGGACAGGAAGGGAGGGGTTGAGGAGAGCTAGAGGATGGCTTCAGACTTGTTCTAAGTGGCTCGATCTGTTTTTACCCAGATATAGGTGTGGGGTCATAGTGATGTCTCTAATAATGTCCACCACTAGAGGGAGTTTAAGACTCTGCACCATGAGAACACTGCAATTGCTTCATTCCATAACATACAGTATCAATCCCATGACGTAATTGCCAGTATGTTGATTATAGGCCCAGGCCCACAGCCACAGGGCCCCCAATCAAACTCTTCGTGTTTGCATGTCCAGAAAACATTTATTTTGCTTGCAAACCACTGTAAATATTGCGTGATGAGCATAGCCATGGTTCCTCAGCCTTTGAAGCTGCTTCCAGCCAATGATAACGGCACCACAGTCTAATGCAAACATGGTCAACATAAATATTCATCAGGACCAGAAGAGAGAAGACGCTATGTTAGATAGTGTGGAAATAGATTTCTGAATGAGGTACAGTATGCATGTATGAGGTTGGTAGGTACTAGCTATGACTACTGGACTGCAAGACTGTAGTGCATATACGCACAGGTACATGGATGAATGATCATACTGGCCCTGGACGGGAATTTCATTTGATCTCTTTTGCCTTGTGAACTGGATCAGAATGGTTTTAGAATGATGTGATCTGTTCCATTGTAGTTTGAGACAGTGAGTGTCTCTGCGTTAGTGTGTGAAATGAGTGTGTCAGGTTAGACTTGGCCTTGTGGTTGTGATTAGTGGGTTGTGAACTCTAACTCTCACAGGCTGGGAAAACATTTGAAAACAATTTTAATTTCCTCAGGTTGAAAGGAAAGCATCTTCTTTCTCTCACACACACTCACACACACTCGCTCTCTCTCTATATATATATCTATATATCCCTCCCTTCCTCTGACCCTTCTCTTTCTCTCTAGAACTGTTCAACAGTTTCCTTAAGACACCTCAGTGACTGGCCCCTAGGGTCACACATGAGGTCATATGGCTAAACATGATTGAGTTGGTGTATACAGTATCCAATCGTCTCTCCAGTGGACCTCCACTATCCAATATCACCATAGCCAAACATTTCCCTCTGTTCAGCATGGGAACCCGAAGGTAAAGACTGACTGGGCGGCTGGTGAGAGTTTTAGGTCTGGGTTTGGTGTGAGCTTAGGGTCAGAGACTATAGGTTTCTCTATACCTCCTCTGCTCCATAGTATCAGCCCCAGGTCGATGAAACTGACTCAACTCTATTTGACATATTGAGGTTTTGATGCATACTCCACGGGATGGATGAGGCAGTAGACCCCCTGCCTGGATCCAGAAACAGGAGAGGATTGGGCTACAGGGAGAGATGTTCAATCCAGGCTCCCCTTTCCTCCGGCACGGGGTGTGGTGACCCCACTCTGATGCAAGACTCCATGGCTGGTCTTCATGCAGGATCTGAGCTGTTCCTCATGCAGGATCTGAGCTGGTCCTCGTGCAGGATCTGAGCTGGTCCTCGTGCAGGATCCTAGCTGGCCCTCGTGCAGGATCTGAGCTGGTCCTCGTGCAGGATCTGAGCTGGTCCTCGTGCAGGATCTGAGCTGATCCTCGTGCAGGATCTGAGCTGGTCCTCGTGCAGGATCTGAGCTGGTCCTCGTGCAGGATCTGAGCTGGTCCTCGTGCAGGATCTGAGCAATTAGACTATTTGGGTTCCAGGGGAGCTATTTATTTGTGTGGTTTGACATGTTTCTGTCGTCTGGGGGTCAGAGCAGCACGGAAAAACGATATCACTGAAGTGTATTTATTTGCACTGGAGGCAAGGCAACCAAACAGAACAAGCTTAGGGAGAGGAGGTGGAAGTGAGAGAGAGGGTGAGCGAAAGAGAGGGGAGAGAGAGAGACAGACACAGAGAGAAACAGAATTAGATAGAAGCAGATAGGAAGGTCGAGCGAGAGAAGCAGATAGTAAGGTAGAGAGAGAGAGAGAAACAGATGGAAAGGTAGAGAGAGAGAAGCAGATGGGAAGGTAGAGAGAGAGAAGCAGATGGGAAGGTAGAGAGAGAGAAGCAGATGGGAAGGTAGAGAGAGAGAAGCAGATGGAAAGGTAGAGAGAGAGAAGCAGATGCGAAGGTAGAGAGAGAGAAGCAGATGGAAAGGTAGAGAGAGAGAAGCAGATGCGAAGGTAGAGAGAGAGAAGCAGATGGGAAGAGAGAGAGAGAGAGAATCAGATGGGAAGGTAGAGAGTGGGAGAGGGATAATCAGATGGGAAGGTGGAGAGAGAGAAGCAGATGGGAAGGTAGAGAGAGGGAGAGGGAGAATCAGATGGGAAGGTAGAGAGAGGGAGAGAGAGAATCAGATGGGAAGGTGGAGAGAGAGAAGCAGATGGGAAGGTAGAGAGAGGGAGAGGGAGAATCAGATGGGAAGGTAGAGAGAGGGAGAGGGAGAATCAGATGGGAAGGTAGAGAGAGGGAGAGAGAATCAGATGGGAAGGTAGAGGGAGAGAGAGAAGCAGATGGGAAGGTAGAGCGAGAGAGAGAGAGAGAAGCAGATGGGAAGGTAGAGCGAGAGAGAGAGAGAAGCAGATGGGAAGGTAGAGAGAGGGAGAGGGAGAATCAGATGGGAAGGTAGAGGGAGAGAGAGAGAAGCAGATGGGAAGGTAGAGCGAGAGAGAGAGAGAAGCAGATGGGAAGGTAGAGAGAGGGAGAGGGAGAATCAGATGGGAAGAGAGGGAGAGGGAGAATCAGATGGGAAGGTAGAGAGAGAGAAGCAGATGGGAAGGTAGAGCGAGAGAGAGAGAGAAGCAGATGGGAAGGTAGAGAGAGGGAGAGGGAGAATCAGATGGGAAGGTAGAGAGAGGGAGAGGGAGAATCAGATGGGAAGGTAGAGGGAGAGAGAGAGAAGCAGATGGGAAGGTAGAGCGAGAGAGAGAGAAGCAGATGGGAAGGTAGAGAGAGGGAGAGGGAGAATCAGATGGGAAGAGAGGGAGAGGGAGAATCAGATGGGAAGGTAGAGAGAGGGAGAGAGAGAATCAGATGGGAAGGTAGAGAGAGGGAGAGGGAGAATCAGATGGGAAGGTAGAGAGAGGGAGAGGGAAGGTAGAGAGAAAGAATCAGATGGGAAGGTAGGTAGAGGGAGGGAGAGGGAAGGTAGAGAGAGAGAATCAGATGGGAAGGTAGAGAGAGGGTGAGGGAAGGTAGAGAGAGAGAATCAGATGGGAAGGTAGAGAGAGGGTGAGGGAAGGTAGAGAGAGAGAATCAGGTGGGAAGGTAGAGAGAGAGAATCAGGTGGGAAGGTAGAGAGAGAGAGAGGGAGAATCCGATGGGAAGGTAGAGAGAGGGAGAGGGAAGGTAGAGAGAGAGAATCAGATGGGAAGATAGAGAGAGGGAGAGGGAATGTAGAGAGAGAGAATCAGATGGGAAGGTAGAGGGAGGGAGAGGGAAGGTAGATAGAGAGAATCAGATGGGAAGGTAGAGGGAGGGAGAGGGAAGGTAGATAGAGAGAATCAGATGGGAAGGTAGAGAGAGGGTGAGGGAAGGTAGAGAGAGAGAATCAGATGGGAAGGTAGAGGGAGGGAGAGGGAAGGTAGATAGAGAGAATCAGATGGGAAGGTAGAGAGAGGGTGAGGGAAGGTAGAGAGAGAATCAGATGGGAAGGTAGGGAGAGGGAGGGTAGAGAGAGAGAAGCAGATGGGAAGGTAGAGAGAGGGAGAGGGAGAATCAGATGGGAAGGTAGAGAGAGGGTGAGGGAAGGTAGAGAGAGAGAATCAGATGGGAAGGTAGGGAGAGGGAGGGTAGAGAGAGAGAAGCAGATGGGAAGGTAGAGAGAGGGAGAGGGAGAATCAGATGGGAAGGTAGAGAGAGGGAGAGGGAGAATCAGATGGGAAGAGAGGGAGAGGGAGAATCAGATGGGAAGGTAGAGAGAGGGAGAGAGAGAATCAGATGGGTAGGTAGAGAGAGAGAAGCAGATGAAGGTAGGGAGAGGGAGAATCAGATGGGAAGGTGGAGAGAGAGAAGCAGATGGGAAGGTAGAGAGAGAGAAGCAGATGAAGGTAGGGAGAGGGAGAATCAGATGGGAAGGTGGAGAGAGAGAAGCAGATGGGAAGGTAGAGAGAGAGAAGCAGATGAAGGTAGGGAGAGGGAGAATCAGATGGGAAGGTAGAGAGAGAGAAGCAGATGGGAAGGTAGAGAGAGGGAGGGTATGAGAGATAGTGATAGTGTCTGAAGGGTATATTGTATCCTTAATGTTGCTCCTGTAAATATATGTGATCCTCCTCCTCTAACTGATCTTGTCCCAGCATGCAGTGCTCCTGTGGTGGTGCTGATGGGAGTGATGACCGATCTGTCCATCTGTCTGTCTGTCAGCTAGGACCCTCAGAGACAGCCTGGGTTTTAGACCTGGCCCCAGACCAAAGGACAGGAAGGGCACCACTGACTCATGGGCCAGCACAAATGTAGGACAGTATCACTCTTAATCATCTGTCCAACTCTCATTTTGTACACCTCCCATCCCCGTTCCTACTCCCTCTCTCTGTTTCCCCCCTCTCTGCCTCTCTGATTGTGCTAATGTTGTCCATGTGTATCCATCCACCAGTTATTTTAAACCTCAAACCTTTGCTCTTGAACAGTACTCAGACCAGACCTTTATAAACACAGCTAATCCAATACAGCAATGAATACACATACTGAGGAAGAGAGGGGGGGGGGGGGGGGTGACTAGTGCTGGCACTGAACCCTTTCAACATTGCCTGCACTACAGATGTAGGATCTTCATTTGAGCAAGTTTGCTACAGCAGGAAAATAATCCTGCAGCAACAGGAAATGTGAATTATTATGTGGATTATAATTAATGGACATTTTTGTAGGGATTGATACACTTTCCATTAGGGACAATCAAGTCAGAAATGTCAAAGTGGAAATTACAAACTTCAGAAACCTTTTTAAACCTAAAATACCCTACAAATTGTACATTTCCTGCATTGCAGGGTGATCAAATGAAGATTCTACATCTGAAGTATTTGAAAATAATGCATTAACAGACTGACAAAAAGCCCAGAGCACTTTTCCTTATGAGAACGAGTTATTTCTCATTGGAGCAGTGGTCTGGTTTTAGTGTGCATACCGCAGTGTGAGAGGCATTAAACTGGTTTGAAGGATAAACCAGACCATGCTGTTCGACCACATGAAGGTCCCGGTTATCCTGTCAGAGATGGCCTGAAGATGCCCCCAGAGCTGGATTACCTGTAGATTACCTGCAGATTATAGGTGGATTACTGCACGCACCACCAAAAAAACAGGATGTGAAATAATATACTCACACACACCATACATACACTCAGTCATTCCAGGAATAGTTTCCATTTATATACAGTCACTTTCTCTGTGTTTATAATATGTCTGTTTATTGGGAGAAAAGTGACTGTGAGGAGGAACAGAGCAGACTGATGTAGTCCCTCTCTCTGGTCCTTATGGTCTCTCTGAGCTGCTGTGTGTTCATACAGGCTTGTGGTGCTGCTGATTATACCAGGACAGCATGGTGACTGACTGGTACCAGGTAGGGAGGGAGAGAGGAGGACGGTTTGATTGATGGGAGTTAGAGTAGGTTGTGGTAGCGTTCTGTCTAATCTGGCTATGTGGAATGATGATGGTGGAGATTATTCCATTTTTTTTGTCCTATAACAGAAACAAAATACATGACAAACAAGAGGGCGAGATGGAGGGTGTTAAGAAATAGGACCCGGCAGCCTATTTAGTTGGTTGTGGAACAACAACTGTTGAGACAGTCAGAGGTTCATGTGCAAAAATCAATGGTTTTTATTTACAGTGCAGGCAGTGATGAAGAAGACTGAATCCAGAATTGAGAGTTGTATTTACAAAAATGTACAGATGATGAAAATAGTTGACACAAATAATTAACTTGAAAAAACAATAAACTTACTTGGCCAAGGTAAAAACACCCTAGAATTGACCGTTTCAATAGCAAACTCCCACAGCTGAGTAACAGCAAAGCTTCTAGCAACATGTTACTTCAAGAGCAGCTCATCCCTAAACGGAGAGACGAACTTGGCATAAACCATTCACCTTTAAACAGGTAAACTACGTTTTTTTATGAACAGTGATAATACACTTTAACGGCAATACTATTGGACACTTAACATTACAATGGTCAATAACTAACTCCTTCATGAAAAAAGGCATACTTTTCATAAACATTGCGTGTAGTATGATCTGAAATAAGGACGCGCGACAACGAGGTTCTAGCTCCAGCCTGTTTATTAACCTAACCCGCCCATGTCCTACAAAGGTACGGATACCCCCAAGGGACATCCTACTACATCTGCCCCTCTCCCATGAACAAGAACTCAACATGCATAACTGAAATGCAATTTGGAAACCAGTATTATTCTCTAACATGCTACTTCCCATCCTGAAACAGTATGAAAGCATTAAATCACACAGTATGAACATTAACTTAGGTACAGTCTCTTTTTGCTGGGTATGGTCCCCAACAGTATGTTTTCTCTTCACGTAACATAGTCTTTCAGCCACTCTGGTGGCTTCACATCCCTTTTTGGTCGCGCTTGTGGCTCTGTGAGCATTCTCTCTCCTTCACCCTCTTTTTGTGCATTTTCTGTGGCCTCAGAGTGTGTGGCTGGTAGATTTGGAAGAGCTCTGAGGTGTGTTTTGTTCCTTCGTACCTCTTCTGAGCCTGTGTCCACCACATAGGAGCGTGGGGCATCCGCTTTCCTCACCACTATTGCTGGTGTCTTTGAGTTTGAAATCCACACACGTTGACCTTCGGTCAGCTCTGGCCTCTCCTTAGCACGGTGTCTCCGATTAAAGTCTCCAGTTTGCATTTGTTTCAGCCGTTTGTCCCGCTCAGCGAAGGCCTTCCTGTTAGGCCATCGGGGTTTAAGCTGAGCCGGCGAGACAGGCAATGGGGAACGCAGCCTCCTGCCCATCAGGAGCTCGGCAGGCGACGGCCCATGATGCAGTGGTGTAACTCTGTAAGCTAACAGAGCCCTGTATGGATCCTTGTTCTTTTTCAGCAGTCCTTTGACTGTTTTCACAGCTCTCTCTGCCTCACCATTACTCTGTGCATGGTCACATGCTGGTGAAGTCACATGTGCTGGTCACATGTGTGAAGTCATATTCTGCGGCAAAAGCAGAAAAGGAGCTCTCAGAGAACTGGGGAGCGTTATCTGTAACCAGGACCTCAGCGACCCCTTGCCTGGAAAAAATTGACTTTAATCCATTGATAACACCAGCTGATGTGGTTATAGGTGTCTTTGCTATTTCAATGTATCTTGAGTAGTAATCTACCACTTAGCAAATGTGTCATTTTTCCAATAGAACATATCCGCCCCTACCTTTTGCCATGGCCGTTTTGGCAGCTCCGTTGCCATCATTGGCTCCGGATGACAAGGTTGACATTTTGTACAGACCTCACACTAGGCCACCAGTTTGGCAATCTGAGTACTCAGACCAAGCCACCACACTGACTGTTGAGCCCTCAGTCTGCATTTGGTTATCCCCATGTGTCCATCATGCACTCTGTCTAGCATTTCTGGTTGTAGAGTCTCTGGGATAACTATCCGTTGTCCTTTCATGAGAAGGTCTCCATTACAGTGGAAGTCACGTTGGTGCACCCAATAGGGCTTCAGCAGTTGAGGCAGTTCCTCCTGCCTGGGCCATCCCACTTCTGACACCATGTAGTATGACCTAAAATAAGGACGCGTGACAACGAGGTTCTAGCTCCAGCCTGTTTATTAACCTAACCCGCCCATGTCCTACAAGTCCCCCAAGGGACATCCTACTACATTACGTTTCTAAGAACGATGAACCTCTTGACGATCCGCCTCAATTTTCACCTAAAATGACATACCCAAATCTAACTGCCTGTAGCTCAGGACCTGAAGCAAGGATATGCATATTCTTGATACCATTTGAAGGGAAACACTTTGAAGTTTGTGGAAATGTTAAATTAATGTAGGAGAATATTACACATTAGATAAAATGGTAAAACATAATACAAAGAAAAAAACATGCGTTTGTACCATCATCTTTGAAATGCAAGAGAAAGGCCATAGTGTATCATTCCAGCCCAGGCGCAATTTAGATTTTGGCCATTAGATTTCTGTTAAGAGTTTTGTATCAAGACTGCCCAAATGTGCCCAATTGGTTAATTAATAACTTTTTAAGTTCAAAACTGTGCACTCTCCTCAAACAATAGCATTGTATTATTTCACTGTAATAGCTACTGTAAATTGGACAGTGCAGTTAGATTAACAAGAATTTAAGCTTTCTGACAATATCAGATATGTATATGTCCTAGGAAATGTTCTTGTTACTTACAACCTCATGCTAATCGCATTAGCCTACGTTAGCTCAATCATCCCGCAAGGGGAGAGACGTGGTTAACGGTACCTCTTAACTGAACATGATATGGGGCGATGAAACATCGGAAGCCGTTCGTTTTCAAGGGATGGAAGCAAAGTGGCAGGGGAATCTTGGGCGATGCGAGAAAGTGTGAACAGGGCGGGACCAAAGTTGGGGAAGCTGAATATTATGCAAATAATCTGCGTCATTGCGGCGCTATTGACCAATCGAAGCTCACTACAGCTTCCAGCCCCTACTGGATTGTCTGTTGATACCTAGCACTACCTAGTATGCTTGCTACTGTAGCATCCACATGAGGGCGAAGCTATCGTGGTGTAATTCTGGGAACTAGATCAGCTTGCGCTCATCTAGAAAGCCTGGACCTAGTACAGGCTAGTGATACCAAACAACAATGCTTAACATTTTGTGAAGAATGATAATCAAATGCTGGCGTTTTCTGTTCACTCTATATTTAAAGCAAAATGTTTAATGTGACTAGCGATAGCGTAGTTAATTTAGCAAGCGATGTTTGTACCAAACAATCAGGAGTCCGACGTTTGTGTGGGGAGAAAGGGAGGGAAATGTCCCACTTCATGTGACACATCGGCAGGGTTGTACATGTAATCAGTTACGTTACCAGCAAAAATATTGTAATCAGATTATATATACTATTAAAAACTAGATGATTACTTTTAAAATCAGAAAGGATGTTTGCGAGGAGGAAGAAAAGTTTGTTCCATCTGAGCGAGTCTAAACACAAATCAGAGACTACTATAATAACACACCAAATGTTTTTTAAGGATCCTTTTTGTCTTCTTCTAATGCCTCTTAAGGGGAAAGTAAACCAACCCAGCCATAACAGTGTTAACCTTATTTCCAACTGAACACAGACCAGTACAAATAACAGAAAGTAATCAGATTATGTTACTGAGTTTGGGTAATCCAAAAATTACGTTACAGATGACAATTTTGTACAGGTAACTAATAACTGCAATGGATTACTTTTAGATAATAACCTACCCAACCCTGCACATCGCCACAAAGAGTGATGTATAAAAACTGTTGAAGAGCGTAGTTGAGGCATTGGAAGGTCAAAGGGCCTTAGTTCAGACCTCAGCCCATTTGTTAAATGATCATTCAGCTCTGATTGTATATGGATCAGATGTCCCTGATTACACCAGCCTTCTGTCAACACCTTCCAGAGATGACTCCCTCACACCCGCGTGACCCCCCCCCCAGGGTCAGACTCATGCTGCCACTGCCACTGCTTACAATAACCAACCAGAGGAGCTGGTGACACCATTAACCCAGTCAGCTAGTTGGCCAAGCAGCCACTGACTGATGAGCTGAGTGACTGACTGAGTAGGTGAGAGAACGTTAGGGTGGTGGTTTATTTCCAGAGTGGATCGAGCAGCTCCTTTTGTTTAACCCTATTATAGTTGAGCAGATTCATCACTGTGATTAATACTCCTTCAGAGAGGGAGAGGAGGGGGTCGGAGTCTCTCCACCTGGTCTTTGAACTCACCCCTGGACCTGTGGTCATGGAGGGCTAGAACCTCAGCTCTACCAGCCTCTGTCCTGTCCAATGATGGATAGTGGTGGTGCTCTGCTTTGTAATGCAGTACCACACAGCCTGATCCTGTCTCTACCTGGGAAGAGAGAAACCTCCTGATCCTCTGGCGCCAGCCGTTCTTTCCATTGTGGTGCTACAATACCGTACATTAGTCCTGCTCTTTGATATCCATAGGCAAGGTGTAATGTGAACTGGTATTACTCACAAGACTTTCACTATTTCATGTTTAAACCTAGAATGAGGAATGGCTGTGAGCGTTGAGAGTTTCATGACGAAGCATGAAAGTCTGTCAGAACAGCAAGTAAACACATCGAATCATCGAAATAACGTTGAGCAGCCCTTTAAGATATGAAGGATTGGATAAGGAGGTGATGTTGAACGAGACCCTTTAGTAAACCCATACTCAAAAGCTCAGGTCTGCAAATAACTAAAAGATCAATAGACAAGATTAACTGTTTAAAAAAATGCTACAGTTGTGTGAAAGTCGCTCCTGCAGCAATGCAAGTATGTACGCCCTTTGAATTTACAAATTCAAACCTAACACAGTCCAAAAACGAAACAAATCATCATCTTTGCTCAGAATATAGCTTGCAAAAAACAAAAAAAGGCTGACATTCTTGGCAATGATGAACAAAAATTAATATTTGAAGGAATATCTAACTAAGAGATTTCTGGGTTTACTAAAGGGTTGGGAGGTTATAAAAAAAGCTGATGTATTTGGTATGAAACTGAGGCCGGGTCTATTTATAGTAATTTTTTTCTATGAATTAATGTTCTGACACGGCAAGTAATGTCTCCTCCAGCCGTTTATTTTCACACCCCCAAACATTGTCGGCCATTTTGAAACCTGTTTGTTTTTCCATCACTTCAAACGGCCTTGACTGCACCATGTTGGCCTAATCACTGGCCATGTAGCTGACAGAATGAAAGGGAGAGAGAGAGAGATTGATCTGTGTATGGTGGAACCCAGGTGGCCTGAAAGGTGGGTGAGGAGAAAGATTAAGAACATGAGGACTTTGTGTTTACAAAGGGGGGAGAGAGTTAATGTTGCCATAGTGAAGCACAGAGGCTAATTTGTCTGGTTAATGCTCTAATCTCACTCCTGGTGCTCGTCTGGGATGTGTCTCCTCCTGCCTCCTGTAATGCCATCCAGGCAGCTGTCAGTATGAGGGGGAATTATTTTTATAAATGTGTTTTTAAAGGCAGAGGAGGCTCTGCTAGAAAAGAGAGCAATCTGAGTGAATGACGATCAGTGAGAGACAATGGGGTTCGGAACATCATCCTTCACACACACTCTCTCTCTCTTTCTCTCTCTCTCTCGCTCTTTCTTTCTTTCTTTCTTTCTTCCTTCCCCCTCCGGTACGTATCTCATGGATGCAGATGTAGCAAAAATGTGGCCAATTCCAGATGTCAACACTCGATCAGAAATTGTAATTTGAGACGTACATGAAAAAATTCTCCCTCGTGGAAAAAGACATTGTATTAGTTGCATGTCATCCTATTGTTTAGGAAAAAGATGCAGCTTGTGTTATGATCGCCTGTTTCTATTTAAGTATAGTTCTGAACGCGCTCCAAGACCCAGCAGATCAAATGGCATACAAGCTGGCAGCTCCACTTGTATTTATTCAACTTTGTGAAAAGGTACCTCTGTGTATTTTTCCTTCCTCGTAATCCCTCATGTTATAAACCTATATTAGACAATGTTATAAGTTCACACCTGCTGTTAAGCTATTCTGGGAGTTCCTGTCTTTGAACCTCATCTCAGGGTTGAGCTTGTTAAAGTACTGCTCTGTGTTCAGTTGGAGATAAGGTTAACACTGTTATGGCTGGGTTGGTTTATTGACAGGGACAGAAAAAGAGACTGGGCTGGAGTAACTGTCAGGATTGTTGCTATATGCTTGGTGTTTTATGGTGTCTGACTGTGAGGACGATCACACTTGTCTGACTGTGAGGATGATGACACGTCTACTGAGTCTGTCAGTCTATTGGACTGGTGTAATAGTGAAGGAACTGTGTTTCAGTCTGTGGTAAACCTACGTTTTCTCCCATGTGTACACTGAAATGATTAGAATATGTATCTCATTTACTCTTCGACCTCCCTCCTCCCCCTCCTTCCTTCACTCTGCTTTAACTCTTGCTCACAGGATGTGGTTTACTGCCAAACATATTCCAACAGCCCTCCCTGAATACAGACTAATCTATCCCAACAGGCTATACTTGTATCTCTCTCCCCCCGTCTTGTTTTGTTGTAGTGAAATGCCATGATCTCCACATCCCTCTTTTTCCGTCTCTCTCTGTTGATGTCTGTCACTGTCTTCATCCTTTCCTCCATCTCATTATTTGAGTCTCTCCTTTTTTTCAGGTTTCTCCCTTCTTTTTCTCCCTGTTCCCTCTCTTTCTATCCCCCTCTCTCTCCCTTCTCCTCCTCTACTCTCTCTCTTCGTTCTCTATCTCTGACATTTAGAAACATCCTGCTCATGGTACTCAGATGACAAAGACACAGCTGGTCTGGGTCTGGATTGGGGCCTGCTTTAGTTTGTTTATGCCCTTTTCTCCTCTATCTCTCTCTCTCTTCTCCCTCTCTCTATCTCTCTCTCTCTTCTCCCTCTCTCTCTCTCCTGTCTCTCTCTTCTCCCTCTCTCTCTCCTGTCTCTCTCTCCTCCCTCTCTCTCTCTTCTCCCGTCTCTCTCTCCTCCCTCTCTCTCTCTTGTCTCCCTCTCTCTCCCCTGTCTCTCTCCTGCCTCTCTAACCTCTCTCACTCTTCTCTCTCTCCTGTCTCTCTCCTCCCTCTCTCTCTCTTCTCCCTCTCTCTCCTGTCTCTCTCTTCTCCCTCTCTCTCTCCTGTCTCTCTCCTCTCTCTCTCTCCTGTCTCTCTCTCTCGCTCTCTTTCTTTATTTCTTTATTTCTCTCACACTCACTCTCTCTCTCCTTCTCCTGCCTCTACCCCCCCTCTCTCTCTTTCTCTCTCTCTGTCTCTCTCTGTTCATAGGCAGCAGAGAAGAGCAGCGTGAAGAGTGGTCAGTGATCCTACCATTGGAGCAGATGGTTGCGATCTTCAATTGGACACTGCTGTTCTGTTCCATCCTCATAATTGATACTTGGTACCAATTGCCTCATTAATTATGCATAGAGGACTATGTAATGTATTGTGAGCAGCCCCCGAGAAGTAAACCCTCCAATCAAATAAAAGAGTTGAACAAAGGAAATACACTGTAGTTCTGTGACATTAACCGAGAGGGAATGGGGCTCCATCACTTCCACACACAGCCAAGATATAGCCTGCTGACCATTAACCGAGAGGGAATGGGGCTCCATCACTTCTACATGTAACAGTATAACTTTAAACCGTCCCCTCGCCCCGACACGGGCGCGAACCAGGGACCCTCTGCACACATCGACAACAGTCACCCACGAAGCAGCGTTACCCATCGCTCCACAAAAGCCACGGCCCTTGCAAAGCAAGGGGCAACACTACTTAAGTCTCAGAGCAAGTGACGTAACTGATTGAAATGCTACTAGCGCGTACCCGCTAACTAGCTAGCCATTTCACATCCGTTACACTCACCCCCCTTTCAACCTCCTCTTTTTCCGCAGCAACCAGTGATCCGGGTCAACAGCATCAATGTAACAGTATAACTTTAAACCGTCCCCTCGCCCCGACACGGGCGCGAACCAGGGACCCTCTGCACACAACAACGGTCGCCCACGAAGCACGGTCGTTACCCATCGCTCCACAAAGGCCGAGGCCCTTGCAAAGCAAGGGGCAACACTACTTAAGTCTCAGAGCAAGTGACGTAACTGATTGAAATGCTACTAGCGCGTACCCGCTAACTAGCTAGCCATTTCACATCCGTTACATACACACAGCCAAGATATAACCTGCTGACCATTAACCGAGAGGCAATGGGGCTCCATCACTTCCTCACACAGCCAAGATATCGCCTGCTGACCATTAACCGAGAGGGAATGGGGCTCCATCACTTCCACACACAGCCAAGATATCACCTGCTGACCATTAACCGAGAGGGAATGGGGCTCCATCACTTCTACACACAGCCAAGATATAACCTGCTGACCATTAACCGAGAGGGAATGGGGCTCCATCACTTCCACACACAGCCAAGATATCGCCTGCCGACCATTAACCGTGAGGGAATGGGGCTCCATCACTTCCACACACAGCCAAGATATAGCCTGCTGACCATTAACCGAGAGGGAATGGGGCTCCATCACTTCTACACACAGCCAAGATATAGCCTGCTGACCATTAACCGAGAGGGAATGGGGCTCCATCACTTCTACACACAGCCAAGATATAGCCTGCTGACCATTAACCGAGAGGGAATGGGGCTCCATCACTTCTACACACAGCCAAGATATAACCTGCTGACCATTAACCGAGAGGGAATCCATCACTTCCACACACAGCCAAGATATAACCTGCTGACCATTAACCGTGAGGGAATGGGGCTCCATCACTTCCTCACACAGCCAAGATATAACCTGCTGACCATTAACCGTGAGGGAATGGGGCTCCATCACTTCCTCACACAGCCAAGATATAACCTGCTGACCATTAACCGAGAGGGAATGGGGCTCCATCACTTCTACACACAGCCAAGATATAACCTGCTGACCATTAACCGAGAGGGAATCCATCACTTCCACACACAGCCAAGATATAACCTGCTGACCATTAACCGTGAGGGAATGGGGCTCCATCACTTCCTCACACAGCCAAGATATAACCTGCTGACCATTAACCGTGAGGGAATGGGGCTCCATCACTTCCTCACACAGCCAAGATATAACCTGCTGACCATTAACCGAGAGGGAATGGGGCTCCATCACTTCTACACACAGCCAAGATATAACCTGCTGACCATTAACCGAGAGGGAATGGGTCTCCATCACTTCCACACACAGCCAAGATATCGCCTGCCGACCATTAACCGTGAGGGAATGGGGCTCCATCACTTCCACACACAGCCAAGATATCGCCTGCCGACCATTAACCGAGAGGGAATGGGGCTCCATCACTTCTACACACAGCCAAGATATCGCCTGCTGACCATTAACCGTGAGGGAATGGGTCTCCATCACTTCCACACACAGCCAAGATATCGCCTGCCGACCATTAACCGTGAGGGAATGGGGCTCCATCACTTCCACACACAGCCAAGATATAACCTGCTGACCATTAACATATGGCAGATATGCACTGTAGACTTTAGCCATACGTTACGTACACCATACCATATGCATCTTACACGGGGCATACGTACAAAGCCATTTTCCATCTACATCTGTGGACTGTCACCTACATCTGTGGACTGTCACAACAGCCACAGATCCTCCAGCCTGAATACAGTGTGGCAAAAAAGTATTTAGTCAGCAACCAGTTGTGCAAATTCTCCCACTTAAAAAGATGAGAGAGGCCTGTAATTTTCATCATAGGTACACTTCAACTATGACAGACAAAATGAGAAAAAAAATCCAGAAAATCACATTGTAGGATTTTTTATGAATTTATTTGCAAATTATGGTGGAAAATAAGTATTTGGTCAATAACAAAAGTTTCTCAATACTTGTTATATACCCTTTGTTGGCAATGACAGAGGTCAAACGTTTTCTGTAAGTCTTCACAAGGTTTTCACACACTGCTGGTATTTTGGCCCATTCCTCAATGCAGATCTCCTCTAGAGCAGTGATGTTTTGGGGCTGTTGCTGGGCAACACGGACTTTCAACTCCCTCCAAAGATTTTCTATGGGGTTGAGATCTGGAGACTGGCTAGGCCACTCCAGGACCTTGAAATGCTTCTTACGAAGCCACTCCTTCGTTGCCCGGGCGGTGTGTTTGGGATCATTGTCATGCTGAAAGACCCAGCCACGTTTCATCTTCAATGCCCTTGCTGATGGAAGGAGGTTTTCACTCAAAATCTCACGATACATGGCCCCATTCATTCTATCCTTTACACGGATCAGTCGTCCTGGTCCCTTTGCAGAAAAACATCCCCAAAGCATGATGTTTCCACCCCCATGCTTCACAGTAGGTATGTTTGGATGCAACTCAGCATTCTTTGTCCTCCAAACACGACGAGTTGAGTTTTTACCAAAAAGTTATATTTTGGTTTCATCTGACCATATGACATTCTCCCAATCTTCTTCTGGATCATCCAAATGCTCTCTAGCAAACTTCAGACTGGCCTGGACATGTACTGGCTTAAGCAGAGGGACACTTCTGGCACTGCAGGATTTGAGTCCCTGGCGCCGTAGTGTGTTACTGATGGTAGGCTTTGTTACTTTGGTCCCAGCTCTCTGCAGGTCATTCACTAGGTCCCCCCGTGTGGTTCTGGGATTTTTGCTCACCATTCTTGTGATCATTTTGACCCCACGGGGTGAGATCTTGCGTGGAGCCCCAGATCGAGGGAGATTATCAGTGGTCTTGTATGTCTTCCATTTCCTAATAATTGCTCCCACAGTTGATTTCTTCAAACCAAGCTGCTTACCTATTGCAGATTCAGTCTTCCCAGCCTGGTGCAGGTCTACAATTTTGTTTCTGGTGTCCTTTGACAGCTCTTTGGTCTTGGCCATAGTGAAGTTTGGAGTGTGACTGTTTGAGGTTGTGGACAGGTGTCTTTTATACTGATAACAAGTTAAAACAGGTGCCATTAATACAGGTGACGAGTGGAGGACAGAGGAGCCTCTTAAAGAAGAAGTTACAGGTCTGTGAGAGACAGAAATCTTGCTTGTTTGTAGGTGACCAAATACTTATTTTCCACCATAATTTGCAAATAAATTCATAAAAAATCCTACAATGTGATTTTCTGGATTTCTTTTCTCATTTTGTCTGCCATAGTTGAAGTGTACCTATGATGAAAATTACAGGCCTCTCTCATCTTTTTAAGTGGGAGAACTTGCACAATTGGTGGCTGTCTAAATACTTTTTTGCCCCACTGTATGTGTGGATCATACAGGAAGGTGGAGGGTGGTTGTGTGGGCGGGTATGTAAACAGTTGTCACACTCGGTTTTAACTGATCTCCCACAACCCTCATGGCTGCTGCTGTGAAAGCTGGCACACAGGAATGCCAAACCACAGAGCATGGATACAGTACGCATGGTCTGGTTTGTACTGTATTGGTGGTCTAGCTGGGTGCTTTGGTAATTTGGCCATGCTTGTGGTTGATTAGCAGGACCTGTCTGGGGTGTACTACTGTACACACAACATGCATGAAGCACACACTGTGTGATGGTGGTCTGTCTGACTATATAATGACAAGCAGCACACACTGTGTGATGGTGGTCTGTCTGACTATATAATGACAAGCAGCACACACTGTGTGATGGTGGTCTGTCTGACTATATAATGACAAGCAGCACACACTGTGTGATGGTGGTCTGTCTGACTATATAATGACAAGCAGTACACACTGTGTGATGGTGGTCTGTCTGACTATATAATGACAAGCAGCACACACTGTGTGATGGTGGTCTGTCTGACTATATAATGACAAGCAGCACACACTGTGTGATGGTGGTCTGTCTGACTATATAATGACAAGCAGCACACACTGTGTGATGGTGGTCTGTCTGACTATATAATGACAAGCAGCACACACTGTGTGATGGTGGTCTGTCTGACCATATAATGACAAGCAGCACACACTGTGTGATGGTGGTCTGTCTGACCATATAATAACAAGCAGCACACACTGTGTGATGGTGGTCTGTCTGACTATATAATGACAAGCAGCACACCAACATCCAGCATCCAAGGCATTTCTACTGTGATTGGTGAAGGGGAACAGAGAAGACTGGACACATACAAGGGTCCACTGCTGATCTGCTCAATGAACGTGGTTAGAGTTGATGGTCGTTTGAGTGACTGCCATGTAGTACAGTTGAGTGATGGTGTATTGTAGGTTTCAGGGCACCGAGCTGCTTCCATAGGGCTTGGTGAGGTGGTAATGGAGGTAATGGAGGTAATGGTCTTGCTCCACTGCCTCTCAGTGTGTGGAGCTGCCGGAGCGGGACCTTTGTGTGTACGTGTGTGTGTGTACGTGTGTGTGTGCCAACCCTCCCCTGTGGGTTTATTGCCCAGTATGGGGTCCAGTGTAGAGGAATGCAGAGCAGGAGTTAATGTGAGAAGCTACGTTAGTAGCACCAAAGGTTCAAGAGAAAACACTGGAAACTTCAAAACTCATTAACATGAAGTGTGTGTGTGTGTGTGTGTGTGTGTGTGTGTGTGTGTGTGTGTGTGTGTGTGTGTGTGTGTGTGTGTGTGTGTGTGTGTGTGTGTGTGTGTGTGTGTGTGTGTGTGTGTGTGTGTGTGTGTGTGTGGAGCCCCCTGTCTGAGTTGTAGACAGCATCATTATTGTTGGTGCCTGCTTTGATGTCCCAGATGATGTTTTATGTAATCTTAACACATGTATTTTCTTGCTGATATGTAGAATTCTACTGAGAGGGAACAACAGGTCATGTGTGTATTACAGTATATGTTTTCTTAACAGCTGAATCAAAGTCCAAAGTCTTAATGACATGTGTGGTATGTAACAACTCATTTGGACAATAGAACTTGAGTTGGTACAATAATTGAACATTGTCATAGTAACAACAGGACTGACATACCTTTCCATCCATCTCTCTTTCTCTCCTTTCTGTCTCTCTCTCTCTCTCCTGTCTCTCTCTCTCCTGTCTCTCTCTCTCCTCTCTCGCTCTCTCCTGTCTCTCTCTCTCCTGTCTCTCTCTCTCTCCTGTCTCTCTCTCTCTCCTGTTTCTCTCCTGTCTGTCTGTCTCTCTCCCTCTCTCTCTCTCTCTCTCTCTCTCTCTCTCTCTCCTGTCTCTCTCCTCTCTCTCTCCTGTCTCTCCTCTCTGTCTCTCTCTCCTGTCTGTCTCTCTCTCCTGTCTCTCTCCTCTCTCTCTCTCTCTCCTGTCTCTCTCTCTCTCTCCATCGCTCTCTCTCCCTCTCTCTCTCTCTCTCTCCTGTCTCTCTCTCTCCTGTCTTCTCCTGTCTCACTCTCTCTCTCTCTCTCCTCTCTCTCTCTCTCTCTCTCTCTCTCTCTCTCTCCCCTCTCTCTCTCCTGTCTCTCTCGCTCTCTCTCGCTCTCCTGTCTTTCTCTCCTCTCTCTCTCCTGTCTTTCTCTCTCTCTCTCTCTCCTGTCTCTCTTCTCTATCTCTCTCTCTCCTGTCTCTCTTCTCTCTCTCTCTCTCTCTCTCTCTCTCTCTCTCTCTCTCCTGTCTCTCTCTTGCCTGTCTCTCTTTTCTCTCCCTGTCTCTCACCTGTCTCGCTCTCGCCTGTCTCCTGCTTGTCTCTCTCGCCTGTCTCCTGCCTGCCTGCCTCTCTCTCTCTCTCTCTCTCTCTCTCTCTCTCTCTCTCTCTCTCTCTCTCTCTCTCTCTCTCTCTCTCTCTCTCTCTCTCTCTCTCTCTCTCTCTCTCTGTGTTGACAGTGAGTGAGTCATTGCTGTCTCTCATGATCATCATTTAGAGTCTCCAATAGGGGGGATTAGACCTGTAGACCCTACATCGGGTTCTGATCATACCTCCATTGTGTGGAATACTAACCTTCAGATTGGCGGGGGACAAAGAACCAGTGGGAGACAGACAGAGCAGTGTTTCTGCTCTCCCACCTCCATGCTTCTCTTTTTTCATCAACCCTCCTTTCTTTTCCCCAGAGAAGTGACAAATGTGCCCATTCCACCTTTTTTAGGCGCAGTAATAGCAGGGTTTTGTCATTCTAAGTCAGAGATGAAGCACAATAATCTCTAATGATGATTACTTTAATTACTGCTCAATTTGTCTGCCTCCACACCCTCCACACCCGTGACCCCCCCCCTCTTCCCTATACTCCTCCCAGTCAATCAACCTTTCCTGAAGTTTCCTCAGACAATCAGCGGGTGCAGTTTATTATTATTGGTTGCCAAGGCAGGTTGCTAAGAGGAATTGATGTGGAATAAGTGTTGCTTATTGATGTTAGAAATCCCAGGGTTCCTCTGAGAACGAGTATAATCTGTGTGTCGTGTATGTTCCCAAGGATGTCAGAGTTCACCTTTGACCCCATGTTATGTTCCCCAACAGCCTCTCTGGGTAACAGACCTGTGATTCAGTGCTGTGGTCTACTGCACAGACACAGTGGCCGTAGTCCTCCCAGTGAGTTGGGTTCCCCCCACCACCCCATTCTCTCATGCTCCTTCAGCAGACACTCAGATCTCACCGAGGCCACGAAGGCATCTGATACCACTTTCAACCATTGTGGTGTATTCTATGTTAGTGCATGTATTTTATTCTCTCTCTCCTTCATTCTCTGTCACAAACACATTGACACAAACATTATATTGTACATTGTAGGTAGTAGTCATTGTGTTCCAATCCCCACTGTTTAACACAGAGAGAAGCCACTGTCCAGTATTCCCAGCCAGGCAGACCTTCCTCTCTCTCTCTCTCTCTCTCTCTCTCTCTCTCTCTCTCTCTCTCTCTCTCTCTCTCTCTCTCTCTCTCTCTCTCTCACTCTCACTCTCTCTCTCTCTCTCACTCTCACTCTCACTCTCACTCTCACTCTCACACTCACACTCACTCTCACTCTCACTCTCACTCTCACTCTCACTCTCACACTCACACTCACACTCACACTCACACTCACACTCACACTCACACTCACACTCACACTCACACTCACACTCACACTCACACTCACACTCACTCTCACTCTCACTCTCACTCTCACTCTCACACTCACACTCACACTCACACTCACACTCACACTCACTCACTCACTCACTCACTCACTCACTCACTCACTCACTCACTCACTCACTCACTCACTCACTCACTCACTCACTCACTCACTCACTCACTCACTCACTCACTCACTCACTCACTCACTCACTCACTCACTCACACTCACACACACGCTGTCTTGCCCGCTTAGGTTCTTTTCATCCCACTTTGTTTGGGATTAGATTGGTAACTTCTACTCTGTGTCTGCTGGTTAATGTGGTTTCAGCCCACAGACATTCTCACACACACAGAGAGAGAAAGAGAGAGAGAGGCTCAGTCACATGGTTTCCAGTTCTGACTGGAGAAAGCTTGGGTGTTGGGGGTAATGTGAAGAAGAAGGCAGACTAAGACAAACTAAGAGTTAGTCAGAATTATTCTTAACCTTCTAGCACATACACATCTTGACTATTCCCACTTTGAAAGCGTGAGATGGCTCAAAGTGGAGGAGAAAGTCTCTCTAAATTGTGTCTGGTACATCAGATTGTCCACAGTATGGTCCCCAGGTACCTATGTAATTACTTTAACTTGGTCCGGGATAACCAGAACTATAACTATTCCACTAGAAGGAGTGAAACTGACGCTGTTCCTTTTAGACTTAAAAGTGGTATTGGGAAATAAACTTTTTTATACTCAACTGCCGTTCTTTGGAATAGTCTTCTGAAGAATTTGAAACGTATGACCTCCACAGGTAGTTTCAAGTTCTCACTGAAAAAATGCTAAATAGTAGCATGTCTCAAAAGTGATTAGTAAGATTATAGTACGTGGCTGAGGAGGAAATGCCCAGGATAGTTTATGATCTGCCTTTTGGTACAGTTCCTGTTGTTAATTATATTGTGATTGTTTTGTATATATTAGGGATTGATTGTTTTATATATTATAAGATATGTGAGACAAGGGAGAAGTACCTGTCCAGAGTAGTTTATTTGGAAAGGAAATTGTACTAATTATCTCATGTTGTGAAACAAACAACAGTTTTGTCTGTCATTGTCTGTTGCCACTACTATCGCTGACTAACCTTGTTGCATTCCCCCTTCCCTCTTCCCTCTTCAAAAGCACCACAATGGAAATAAGCTGTTAAGCTTTATTGTGTTATCCTTGATGATTTTCTTAAATTGTATGTGGAGGCGTACCCGGCTGGAGCGCCCTTATGTATGTATTTTACAAATTATCAAATAAATTCAATCAAGACAGACAGGAGGTTGGTTGGCTGTGGTGTGAGGCTTCGGGGCTTAAAATGGCTGCCATAACTGCCACATGCTTGGCTGCCAAACACCAACTCATACCCCCCTCTTGCTCCCCCACCTTTCACTGCTTCAGATTTCCTAGGTTCCAGACGACCTTTAGTGTAATTGCCCTAACTGCCTCCCTCTGTCTCATTAGTGTCCCGTGGTTAAGCCATAAACAGCTGCTGAGCTCACCCACCACTGGTACACCCTGACCTGCAGACCGGCTTCCACCCTCCCTCGCCCCCTGGAACCTGCCTCCGCCCACGTCAGCATTGTCACTACTGTCATCCTCAATACCATCAGCCTCAGAAACACCAGATTCATCATCAGGTATACTGCTGTTAGCTAACCTTCAGCCTCCCCATCAGGTATACTGCTGTTAGCTAACCATCAGCCTCACCCTCAGGTATACTGCTGTTAGCTAACCTTCAGCCTCACCCTCAAATATACTGCTGTTAGCTAACCTTCAGCCTCACCCTCAAATATACTGCTGTTAGCTAACCATCAGCCTCACCCTCAGGTATACTGCTGTTAGCTAACCATCAGCCTCACCCTCAGGTATACTGCTGTTAGCTAACCATCAGCCTCACCCTCAGGTATACTGCTGTTAGCTAACCTTCAGCCTCACCGTCAAATATACTGCTGTTAGCTAACCATCAGCCTCACCCTCAGGTATACTGCTGTTAGCTAACCATCAGCCTCACCCTCAGGTATACTGCTGTTATCTAACCATCAGCCTCACCCTCAGGTATACTGCTGTTAGCTAATCTTCAGCCTCACCCTCAGGTATACTGCTGTTAGCTAACCTTCAGCCTCACCCTCGGGTATACTGCTGTTAGCTAACCATCAGCCTCACCCTCAGGTATACTGCTGTTAGCTAACCTTCAGCCTCACCCTCAAGTATACTGCTGTTAGCTAACCATCAGCCTCACCCTCAGGTATACTGCTGTTAGCTAACCATCAGCCTCACCCGCAGGTATACTGCTGTTAGCTAACCTTCAGCCTCACCCTCAGGTATACTGCTGTTAGCTAACCATCAGCCTCACCCTCAAATATACTGCTGTTAGCTAACCATCAGCCTCACCATTAGGTATACTGCTGATAGCTAACCTTCAGCCCCACCATCAGGTATACTGCTGTTAGCTAACCATCAGCCTCACCATCAAATACATTGCTGTTAGCTAACCATCAGCCTCACCATCAGGTATACTGCTGATAGCTAACCTTCAGCCTCACCCTCAAGTATACTGCTGTTAGCTAATCATCAGCCTCACCCTCAAATATACTGCTGATAGCTAATCATCAGCCTCACCATCAAGTATACTGCTGATAGCTAATCATCAGCCTCACCATCAGGTATACAGCTGATAGCTAATCATCAGCCTCACCATCAGGTATACTGCTGATAGCTAATCATCAGCCTCACCATCAGGTATACAGCTGATATCTAATCATCAGCCTCACCATCAGGTATACAGCTGATAGCTAATCATCAGCCTCACCATCAGGTATACTGCTGATAGCTAATCATCAGCCTTACCATCAGGTATACAGCTGATATCTAATCATCAGCCTCACCATCAGGTATACTGCTGATAGCTAATCATCAGCCTCACCATCAGGTATACAGCTGATATCTAATCATCAGCCTCACCATCAGGTATACAGCTGATATCTAATCATCAGCCTCACCATCAGGTATACAGCTGATAGCTAATCATCAGCCTCACCCTCAAATATACTGCTGATAGCTAATCATCAGCCTCACCATCAGGTATACAGCTGATATCTAATCATCAGCCTCACCATCAGGTATACAGCTGATAGCTAATCATCAGCCTCACCATCAAATATACTGCTGATAGCTAATCATCAGCCTCACCATCAGGTATACAGCTGATAGCTAATCATCAGCCTCACCATCAGGTATACAGTTGATATCTAATCATCAGCCTCACCATCAGGTATACTGCTGATAGCTAATCATCAGCCTCACCATCAGGTATACAGCTGATATCTAATCATCAGCCTCACCATCAGGTATGCAGCTGATATCTAATCATCAGCCTCACCATCAGGTATACAGCTGATAGCTAATCATCAGCCTCACCCTCAAATATACTGCTGATAGCTAATCATCAGCCTCACCATCAGGTATACAGCTGATATCTAATCATCAGCCTCACCATCAGGTATACAGCTGATAGCTAATCATCAGCCTCACCCTCAAATATACTGCTGATAGCTAATCATCAGCCTCACCATCAGGTATACTGCTGATAGCTAATCATCAGCCTCACCATCAGGTATACAGCTGATAGCTAATCATCAGCCTCACCATCAGGTATACTGCTGATAGCTAATCATCAGCCTCACCATCAGGTATACAGCTGATATCTAATCATCAGCCTCACCATCAGGTATACAGCTGATAGCTAATCATCAGCCTCACCATCAGGTATACAGCTGATAGCTAATCATCAGCCTCACCATCAGGTATACAGCTGATATCTAATCATCAGCCTCACCATCAGGTATACAGCTGATAGCTAATCATCAGCCTCACCATCAGGTATACAGCTGATAGCTAATCATCAGCCTCACCATCAGGTATACAGCTGATAGCTAATCATCAGCCTCACCATCAGGTATACAGCTGATATCTAATCATCAGCCTCACCATCAGGTATACAGCTGATAGCTAATCATCAGCCTCACCATCAGGTATACAGCTGATAGCTAATCATCAGCCTCACCATCAGGTATACAGCTGATAGCTAATCATCAGCCTCACCATCAGGTATACAGCTGATATCTAATCATCAGCCTCACCATCAGGTATACAGCTGATAGCTAATCATCAGCCTCACCATCAGGTATACAGCTGATATCTAATCATCAGCCTCACCATCAGGTATACAGCTGATATCTAATCATCAGCCTCACCATCAGGTATACTGCTGATATCTAATCATCAGCCTCACCACCAGGTATACAGCTGATATCTAATCATCAGCCTCACCATCAGGTATACTGCTGATAGCTCCCAGCCCACATCACCCTCAGTACTGTATTGCCATTGTTTAAAGCAAGTCAGTGATTTAAGATGCAGGGCCATCGGTCTCAATACTTCAATGGGGTTTATTATTCAGTGATTCCAGCTTCATTACCATTCTAGACAGAAGCCTTCATATCTTTGTTTACTCGGCCTCCAACCAGTTTCCCTTGATGTCATTGCTGTTGCTGCATATTGACATTATAGTATTATGACATTGTTGAGTCAGGTACAGCCCCACAGACTCTGTCTACAGGCAGATAAGGAGAGGAGCAGAGGTATGGTTTCTCTATGTTGTGACTTTGATGTATGGTTTATTTATCCTGCATGGTCTCTGTGTGTTGGTTCTCCAGCTTGTGCTGCTGGGCGACCTGCCGTCACACAGCTGTCTGGCTCTGGCCACGCTGGCTTCTGGTTGGTTGCCATGGAAGCCCTCCGGCCTGCCGCACGCCTTCATTTTCATAATCATTAGAAATGCATTATTTTGGAGGAGCTGCATTTGACCATAAGCACAATAGACTGAATCGATTAACACAGGTCAATGAACTCCATTCAATACATCTAGCTAAACACACACATACGGTCAACAATACGGTCCGTGTTCAGCGGCCTGCCAGCATATGACTCCTGAGGGGATGCTGTTTTTGCTGCGCGGTGTTAAGACTCTAATGCAATTATGGCCAGAATAGTTCCTGAGTATTGACTGGGTGAGGGACCAAGAGGGGTGAGGCGGGGCACTGCTCTGGGGATGACCCCTGCCACTCTCTGATTGATTGGGTGTGTCGGAGCAATTCCTGGCCAAATGACTCAATTGGAGTGCATCGAGCCTGGGCCCCCATTATTAACTTACCCAGGCAGAGGGCACCGTAAATAGCCCGGAGTGGAGCCTCGTTGGGGGATACTGCGGAATCAAGAGGGGAAAAGCAGCCTTGCTAAACTCAATTTGTAATCCAACCCTGGGTGCTGCCATCGATCGAGATGCTCTCCTGCACCGGCGGCCAGGGCACGACTCAGACTCCATCTCTCTTTATCACCCTCTCTCCTTTCCTCTCCTTTTCTCTCCCTCCTCTTAGAGATGCTCTCCTGCACCGGCGGCCAGGGCACGGCTCAGACTCCATCTCTCTTTATCACCCTCTCTCCTTTCCTCTCCTTTTCTCTCCCTCCTCTTAGAGATGCTCTCCTGCACCGGCGGCCAGGGCACGGCTCAGACGCCATCTCTCTTTATCACCCTCTCTCCTTTCCTCTCCTTTTCTCTCCCTCCTCTTAGAGATGGTTATGATACTGTCTGTCTTAGCTGGACACGCACTTACTCTCTGTCTCACTTTCTCTCTCTGCGTCTCCCCTCCTCTCCTCCCCTCTCTCTCTCTTTCTTTCTCTATATCTCCCTTCCTTTCTCTATCTCTCTGTCTCTCTCTCTCTTTCTCACCCCCACCCCTCACATACACACTGCAGAGATGGTTATTCAAGAGATTCAGCCCCTACACTGCAGACTTGGCCATACAGCACATTGTTACCCTACAGACTGCCTCTACTATGCAGGCCTGCTGGCTGGGTCTCAGGTGAGTCCATTCAGAATGCCTCTATCATCACCCAGTGTCCATGTGGCTTGTGTCCAGCCCTGTCCTGTCTCTGTCTGTGTCTGACCCACGGGGTCATTGTCTCCCTCCAGGCCCTGAGGAGCAGAAAATAACTGTGGTCCTTTTGTAGCCAGGACAATGCAGCGCCAGGATGGGGAAGCTCTCCATTCTCTCCCGCTTTGTTTGATCTGAGCTCGATAGACTCTGCCTGACAGGCGATACCTGTGTTAACTACCATCTGTCAGCTGAATACTGTCTGAGTTCAGGGGCTCCTCCGAGCCAGAGAGGGGGTTTGCATGTCTTGGATGAAGTACCACGCCTCTGCCTGATTCCACAATCCCGCTCTGTAACTTCTGGGATGGTCTCTATAGCAAAGTAAATGTACTGTTGCACTGTGTGTGTGGGGGGGGGGGGTTTGATTGAGAAGTGTCCTAGTCATGTCAACAGGGTGGGCCAAGAGCAATGTCTCTGTTCTCACCGTCCTCTCTGATCTCAGTCCAACAGCACTGATACTGTACACACCATCCGTGATAAGAGAACTGTGTCAATGTAAGCATGGCATGGTAAACTATACATTGGTGTAATTAGGCTACCCAAACACAGCTCTGTTAAGCTGTTTGCCATATGGAACTATAAAGAGCTTTTATATATAATGTTCTATACAGAGCTTTTATATATAAAGTTCTATAAAGAGATTGTATATACAACGTTCTATAAAGAGATTTTATATACAACGTTCTAGAAAGGCTACAAGGCCAAGAGGCATAAGGGGGCAAAATCATGGCACTTTTTCAGTGAGGTAATGTAAAGAAAACAGTCAAAATAATTGTATTAGATTTCTTCATTTTTTGCACGAAACCTCATATAATGGTAGGAGTATGTTCTCGTTTTAAAGGCCTAACCTCTTGTTCAACTGCTAAGGGATTTTATCATCCCCATAAATCCAGTGCCCTTTGAAGGGGTTGACATTTTATTGGCTGACCTCCAAGAGGAGGGTGACACGTTCTGGGTTGTATTGGTGGACCCACCTGAGGGCTTACCATGAGGCTCCTACATCTGTGTTACCCATGGTGGTTGAAAAGAGAAGAGAGTTGGTGGTAAAGATGTCTGTGAAATAAAATCCCTCAAGATGTACAGTAATATCTCTCTGTCCATGTAGTCAGTGTATTCTGTATGGTGATACTGTATGACTCTCTCTCTCTCCATGTAGTCAGTGTATTCTGTATGGTGATACTGTATGACTCTCTCTCTCCATGTAGTCAGTGTATTCTGTATGGTGATACTGTATGACTCTCTCTCTCCATGTAGTCAGTGTATTCTGTATGGTGATACTGTATGACTCTCTCTCTCCATGTAGTCAGTGTATTCTGTATGGGGATACTGTATGACTCTCTCTCTCCATGTAGTCAGTGTATTCTGTATGGGGATACTGTATGACTCTCTCTCTCCATGTAGTCAGTGTATTCTGTATGGTGATACTGTATGACTCCCAGGTTTTATTGTTTCCATGTGTCCCATGCAGGCTTGTCTTGGGGAATAGGAGGGAATTGATCCCTAAATAAACAGCCTGCATCAACCCTTCACATCGGGTTAGCCAATCAGCACCCCCTGCTGCTCCAACTCTCTCACAGCTCTCACAGCCAGTCTCAGTCTGGAGCTTCAGTCAGATCTTCAGGAATGCACACATACACTCTCATTCACACGACTCATTCATTTGAAATGACTTTCTCACAAGTCACAAGAGAGGCCAAGGATGTTGAGTGTCAGTCCCCTAGTTTCTTTGCTGCTCAACGTGGACTGTCGTTATTTATAGACAGGGGTTAGACAGGCAATGAAGCCCATTCACTACAGGGATGAGGTAACCTTGACCTTTGTCCTTGGATTAATATATAATTTATTTGCATTAGCATGGGGAATGAGCCTACTTGATTTGGGAGGTAATTTAGCAGATTGGGTTAATTAAGTGTTTGGTGCTAATTTACTGTAGAGGCAGTGACTTACTGTATTAAGTGAAAGGAGGTCCAGTTTATGGAAGGCTCCGATTTCAGCCAACAAGACGTAGCCCACTCTCCCCTAATGTACTTATATTTAATGTGTCTCTCCGCTTTTAGTTGTATATCATACTCTCTCGTCATTTGATTTGTATGTTCTGGAAATCATTCACAATCAAAAGCTAGGGGACGTTATTTTCAGCATGATTGCACATTGTCAGGGGGCTGTGATTTAACGTCTCCCAGGTTTGGGGAATGTACGGGGTGTAAATGCTCTCAGATGGATCTGCTGCTGTTGCTGCTATGAGGGGAGAGAGGAGGGAGAGAAGAGAGGATAGGAGGCAAGAGAGGATAGGAGGCAAGAGAGGATGGGAGGCAAGAGAGGATGGGAGGCAAGAGAGGATGGGAGGCAAGAGAGGATGGGAGGCAAGAGAGGATGGGAGGCAGGAGAGGATGGGAGGCAAGAGAGGAGGGGAGGCAAGAGAGGAGGGGAGGCAAGAGAGGAGGGGAGGCAAGAGAGGAGGGGAGGCAAGAGAGGAGGGGAGGCAAGAGAGGAGGGGAGGCAAGAGAGGAGGGGAGGCAAGAGAGGAGGGGAGGCAAGAGAGGAGGGGAGGCAAGAGAGGAGGGGAGGCAAGAGAGGAGGGGAGGCAAGAGAGGAGGGGAGGCAAGAGAGGAGGGGAGGCAAGAGAGGAGGGGAGGCAAGAGAGGATAGGAGGCAAGAGAGGATAGGAGGCATGAGAGGATAGGAGGCAAGAGAGGATAGGAGGCAAGAGAGGATAGGAGGCAAGAGAGGATAGGAGGCAAGAGAGGATAGGAGGCAAGAGAGGATAGGAGGCAAGAGAGGATAGGAGGCAAGAGAGGATAGGAGGCAAGAGAGGATAGGAGGCAAGAGAGGATAGGAGGCAAGAGAGGATAGGAGGCAAGAGAGGAGAGCAAAGGGAAGAGAGAGGAGAGCAAAGGGAAGAGAGAGGAGAGCAAAGGGAAGAGAGAGGAGAGCAAAGGGAAGAGAGAGGAGAGCAAAGGGAAGAGAGAGGAGAGCAAAGGGAAGAGAGAGGAGAGCAAAGGGAAGAGAGAGGAGAGCAAAGGGAAGAGAGAGGAGAGCAAAGGGAAGAGAGGAGGGGAGAAGAGAAGAGAAGAGAAGAGAGGAGGGGAGAAGAGAAGAGAAGAGAGGAGGGGAGAGGAGGGGAGAAGAGGAGAGGAGAGGAGAGGGGAGGGGAGGGGAGAAGAGGGGAGAAGAGGGGAGCTCTAACTCAACAGGGCTCTGCACTCTGACACGGGTCATTGGAGAACTCAACGGGCTTGGAGGAAAATAAATGATTTACTCATTTCCAAGGTTTATTTTTCTGTGTTAAGGTTTCCGGGACAATCTGGCTCGCAGGCAGATCTGAACATGATGGATCAAACGACAAGGCAAATATACACACTCTCCTATAGACACACATATACACACTCTCCTATAGACACACATATACACACTCTCCTATAGACACACATATACACACTCTCCTATAGACACACATAAACACACTCTCCTATAGACACACATATACACACTCTCCTATAGACACACATATACACACTCTCCTATAGACACACATATACACACTCTCCTATAGACACACATATACACACTCTCCTATAGACACACATATACACACTCTCCTATAGACACACATATACACACTCTCCTATAGACACACATATACACACTCTCCTATAGACACACATATACACACTCTCCTATAGACACACATATACACACTCTCCTATAGACACACATATACACACTCTCCTATAGACACACATAAACACACTCTCTTATAGACACACATATACACACTCTCCTATAGACACACATATACACACTCTCCTATAGACACACATAAACACACTCTCTTATAGACACACATATACACACTCTCCTATAGACACACATAAACACACTCTCCTATAGACACACATATACACACTCTCCTATAGACACACATATACACACTCTCCTATAGACACACATAAACACACTCTCCTGTAGACACACATATACACACTCTCCTATAGACACACATATACACACTCTCCTATAGACACACATATACACACTCTCCTATAGACACACATATACACACTCTCCTATAGACACACATATACACACTCTCCTATAGACACACATATACACACTCTCCTATAGACACACATATACACACTCTCCTATAGACACACATATACACACTCTCCTATAGACACACATATACACACTCTCCTATAGACACACATATACACACTCTCCTATAGACACACATATACACACTCTCCTATAGACACACATATACACACTCTCCTATAGACACACATATATACACTCTCCTATAGACACACATACTTTGGCACCAACTCACTCATTCTCACCTCCTGTACACAAAATACGTAGACCAGCTGAATGACCCATAACCTGAGAATGAAACACACTGAGACATGTTATGGACCATGTAGGCCAGCTGAATGACCCATAACCTGAGAATGGAACACACTGAGACATGTTATGGACCATGTAGGCCAGCTGAATGACCCACAGCCTTAGAATGAAACACACTGAGACATCGGGATGGACCAGCTTCCTCCTCTCCAACAGGCTTCAGATGTGTCATAGTTCATACATAAGGGTCATTCAGTCAACACAGACATAATGAACATTCCTCCTCCATAGTCAGTCTCTCAAAACCTGTTTCATAATCTTAGACATGTGGAAGAGGTCACCCAGTCTAGCTTGACACTTAGATTGTGTGTGTGTGTGTGTGTGTGTGTGTGTGTGTGGGAGGGAGGGAGGGAGGGAATACAACAGACTGGTGTCAGGCTCAGCACAAAGACAGGTGTTAACAGTAGTCCTTTAACCAGCTCTCTCTCTCTCACATACACACGTGTGTACCCCATCCTCCCGGTTTCCTCCAACGTGCCAGTTAGCCACTCCTCTCTGACAGGGTGTGCTTAAAACGATTAGAAAGGAAAAAGGTCAAAAATGTCACCTGCCAAAAAGAGAAGAAAAGATAAAAAGCATAGTTCCTTTCCAAGATTAAAACCCCTAAATCATATCAGGTGTACGCTCAGCAGGCTCCCGATGGCTGGCTGCACTTTCATTTCATGAATTTCCTCTTTCCTTTATTCTTTCTTCCTTCAGAGCGGTCTCTCTGACTAATCTGCCGGGGGAATAGGGGGTGCAGATGCCCGGGGCCAGGCAACGTAGGCGTGGGGAGGGGGGCACAGTGCCCGTAGGTAGAGAGGCATGGTGAGTCACCCTGGGCTACTGCCAGCCCTCAACTGCAGAGCTGGATCATTCATCACAGTGCGATGCTGGCACCACTAGCACCAGGCTGGCAGCCTCACTTATGTTCATTTATTCTAAAAGAAAGATTGATATAAGTCACATTCACACACACACACTCTTTGGTGGACCACATCATGCAGTATAGCGCAGTGCATTATCACGCACATACTTCTACTCTTGCATGTACAGTGGAGACACGTGTGAAACAGCATTACAGATGTTTCCAATCCGTTGTCCCAACAATCCTGAGCCCCTCCTAACCACCTCAACTCTAGCCCTCCGACCGTGGGATGCTGTGGCAGGACAGTCCGTGGCGAGGGATGAAATGTCGCTGGCTGTGTGGTGTCTCTGTGTGTATCAGTGTGTTTATCATCTATAAGCATGGCCACATGGGTCCTTTTTAAATGAAAACCCCTGTTCCTCAATGTCTTTGTTTCGGGATTAGGAACAATGCTGCGTTGGCACTGGGCTTTCCCCTTTAGGATTGGTGGGAAGAAAGGGATGTTCTGTGTACTCTCTCCCAGACTCTGTTGTGTGATATTATGATGACCGATGCCGAGCGTGACTGAGAGATCGGAACTAAAGAAAAGAGGCCTGATTCAGAATATTGTGTGTGGATTAATGAGGGAAAAAAGGGGGGATTTTTTTTGTTTAAATTACGATTTAATAAATGTTAGAATAAGGCTGTAACGTAACAAAATGTGGAAAAAGTCAAAGGGTCTGAATACTTTCTGAATGCACTGTATGTGGACCACATGGCACCACTCCAATTCACTTCATAAGATTCATTTGCCAGAGACCATTGTGACACACAGAGACACATACAGTTACTCCCTTCTGAGTCAAGTACTGTATTGGTTTTCATGCCCACTCCTCTCCTATTATTCTGTGGATGAGCATCACATCTGTATACTGTAACTCTTTAGACCACAATAGCAATCATAAGACTCATTGTAGGACATTTGACTGATTCCTCTGTGTCTGTGGCTGTTTCTGTCATCCCTCTTTCCTACTCAGCCCACACCCTTGTTGTACTGATTATAAGGCTGGAAAGCCTGTGTTACTCACTAGAGTGTTGAGGCTGAGTCACTGCTGCAGTTTTCTCCTCAGACCCCCACCCTCTCTCCCCCCTGCAGACCCCCACCCCTCTCACCCCACTGCAGACCCCCACCCCTCTCTCCCCGCTGCAGGCCCCCACCCCTCTCTCCCCCCTGCAGGCCCCCACCCTCTCCCCCCCCTGCAGGCCCCCACCCTCTCTCCCCACTGCAGGCCCCCACCCTCTCTCCCCGCTGCAGACCCCCACCCCTCTCCCCCCGCTACAGACCCCCACCCCTCTCCCCCCGCTGCATGCCCCCACCCCTCTTTCCCCACTGCAGGCCCCCACCCCTCTCTCCCCACTGCAGGCCCCCACCCCTCTCTCCCCACTGCAGACCCCCACCCTCTCTCCCCACTGCAGGCCCCCACCCCTCTCTCCCAACTGCAGACCCTCTCTCCCCACTGCAGCCCCCACTCCTCTCTCCCTACTGCAGGCCCCCACCCTCTCTCTCCGCTGCAGGCCCCCACCCCTCTCTCCCACTGCAGGCCCCCACCCCCCTCTCCCACTGCAGGCCCCCACCCTCTCTCCCCACTGCAGGCCCCCACCCTCTCTCCCCACTGCAGGCCCCCACCCTCTCTCTCTGCTGCAGGCCCCCACCCCTCTCTCTCTCCGCTGCAGGCCCCCACCCCTCTCTCCCACTGCAGGCCCCCACCCCCCTCTCCCACTGCAGGCCCCCACCCTCTCTCCCCACTGCAGGCCCCCACCCTCTCTCTCCGCTGCAGGCCCCCACCCCTCTCTCTCTCCGCTGCAGGCCCCCACCCTCTCTCTCTCCGCTGCAGGCCCCCACCCTCTCTCTCCGCTGCAGGCCCCCACCCCTCTCTCTCTCCGCTGCAGGCCCCCACCTCTCTCTCTCTCCGCTGCAGGCCCCCACCCCTCTCTCTCTCCGCTGCAGGCCCCCACCCCTCTCTCTCTCCGCTGCAGGCCCCCACCCCTCTCTCGCTGCTGCAGGCCCCCACCTCTCTCTCGCTGCTGCAGGCCCCCCAACCCTTTCTCTCTGCTGCAGGCCCCCACCGCTCTCTCCCCGTTGCAGGTCTACACACACCCTCTCTCCCCGCTGCAGGCCCCCACCCCTCTCTCTCCGCTGCAGGCCCCCACCCCTCTCTCTCCGCTGCAGGCCCCCCACCCTTCTCTTCCCACTGCAGGCCACCACACACCCTCTCTCCCCACTGCAGGCCTGTCTGCCCACCACTCTCTCTCTAATCTCATCAATGTTGATTTCTGATATGGCAGAGAGAGCTTTTAAGGAGATGGTATAGAGGTTCTTCTACGTGAATGTGATGGGTGAGAGGATAGAGGATGAGGGGAGGTGGAATAGAGTGGTGGGCTGCGGAGTGAGATGCAGGTATTTCCTGTAATGGCCTGTACCCCTTTTAGTCCCCCCCCCCCCCCCCCCCCACCTGACCACTAATGAGCCTGAATAGACACCCTTTAGGGTTTATGATGCTGTGGTGTGTGTGTGTGTGTGTGTGTGTGTGTGTGTGTGTGTGTGTGTGTGTGTGTGTGTGTGTGTGTGTGTGTGTGTGTGTGTGTGTGTGTGTGTGTGTGTGTGTGTGTGTGTGTGTGTGTGTGTCGCTGCACAGCTGGTCACTTAGATGTATTGATATGTGTTTCAGTCTGCCATACACATGCATTCATTCATGCACACACATTCCATTTTCTCTGTGTCTCTGTTCCATGCAGTGAACGGCTCCCCGCGGAGGGTCTGGACCTCTTTGTCTCTGAGTTAAGTGTCTCAATCTATGGGGTAGAGATGAGTGTCTCTCTCTGTCTGTGGCTCTCTCTCTCCATCTCTCTCTCTTGCTCTCTCTCTCTCTCTCTCTCTCTCTCTCTCTCTCTCTCTCTCTCTCTCTCTCTCTCTCGCTCTGTCTCCCTCTCTATCTTTCCCTGTAAACACTGAAACTTGCTGTCAGGACAGTAGAGCTGAAACAGGACAGGTTGTTGTCAGATGTGTGTGTGAGCGTGCGTGCGCAGAGTTTCGTACAGTAGAGCAGTCCTGGAGGCTTCAGTTTCTTCACTGGTCTGCTTCTCATTACGCACTGAGGAGGGAGGCCCTCTGTCTTAATGAAAACACTTATTCAATCAGGGACTGAGTTGATCCCCTGATAAATAACGTGTCCAAAGATAAGCCATTTACTTTATACATCCAATGCATCTAAGTCCCACTGGGATAACCAGTGAAAAGTATTCTTTTTGTACCATCTTTAAACATTGTTAAGGTCTGGTGAATATTTATCACAGTGAAGGCCCATGGCGTGTACTATGGCTTGATGTATAGGCTCTGTTCACAGTATGATATATCCTCTACTCTACTCTGTATTTTGTTTAGATATCTCAGATGATGTCTCCTGTGAGAATCTAGAATATTATGTTTGATAAAATCTCAGTTTAAAATGGACCCAACGAAAGAGTGTCCGTTGCGATGGGTCAGTCTATAAAGAGAGAGAGTGGGGAAGAAAAGTGAGAGAGTGATTCAGGGATAAATTAAAGAGTTATGGAGAGCTCACACTCAGGTATGTTTCCATAGAGAGCATGGAGGCCAGAGCCTAGTTACTATAACTGGGAGTTATGGGGCAGGAGAGGTGGAGGTCATACTGGGGTTAATGGGCTCTGTATCCACATGGAAACATCTCAGGAACCAGAGCAGAGCAGGGCTCCCCAAAGCCTGGTGAGAGAACCTGTAGGTCTGTGCTGCAGACACCTGCTCCACAGGACGTTTGGTCATTCATCATCATTATCTGGACAAACAAACTACTATTTTCATCATTTTGCCCATATGTGAATATTTCCATGTGTGATAAATCAACAAACTTACAAACCACTGTTTGTAGAAATTCAAAGAAGAAATCATGGTATACAGATGTAGTATCTTAATTTGAGCAACAGGAAATGTGACTTATTACGTGGATTATAATTAATGGAGATTGTTGGAGGGGTTGATACATTTCTCGTAAGGTAAAATAAAGTCAAATATTTCAGTGGAAATTACAAACTTCAGATGCCTTTTTAAACCTCAAATACTCTACGAAGTTAAAACTTCCTTCATTGCAGGAAAGTTCTCCTGAAACAGGATGTGTTACGGTTATGAGGTTTAGGGGGTGTAGGTTTCCATCACTCATATCATTGTGGGAGTTTTGGGGCCTAGATTACATACACAGATTAGAGAGTGCATCCAAAACTCCTAAACAGCTATTTTGTGTTGAGGATACAGAAAGCACTGGGGAAATAAACAAACACACGCTAGCCGTCACCTCCGTTTCTAACAGCAAATAGACTGGAGGAGCTGTCTGACAGGGTTATTATGATGCTCGACTGACGACAAGGGTGGAGAGTTGAATGGGGTCAACGAGGGTTTCCTTTAACAGATGTCACAGGGATAGGTGCCATAAACATATACACGACACACAAATACACATATGTAGGCCTACATTCTGTATTTAGACACTACACACACACTTATACACTCACACACACACACACACACACACACACACACACACACACACACACACACACACACACACACACACACACACACACACACACACACACACACACACACACACACACACACACACACACACACTCACACACAGTTTTTAGAGAGAAGGGAGGGATATGAATGGTTTCCAGGTGTGGACCTCTCTCCCAGGTCTATCGTAAACACCATGTCTCCTGGAGAACAGGTTTACAAGGCTCTGCTGAGGCTCGGAGGTTCTGACCCCAGTCTGAGGGCAGCCTGATGGCTGATGGCCTTTTCAGATCAGGTGAGAGCAGAGCACAAAGATGTGATCTCTGCTCACTGCAGTAATTCACATCAGGCAGCCCAGTCCAGTCCAACATATTTGTGGCTGATATTGTGCTGTAAAACTGTAATCTCTAAGGTGTACTGTACAGTGTGTGTGCTAGTGACAGCAAATGTTTCATTTAGTGTGACAGATCTCAAGTTCAAGTTGAACCTCATCTCTTCTAACAAAACGCAACTTCCTGGATCATACTTAAACTGTCTCTATGTGTTCCTGTCTCTCTCTGTATCTCTCTCTCTCTCTCTGTATCTCTCTCTCTCTCTCTCTCTGTATCTCTCTCTGTCGCTGTCTCTCTCTCTATCTTTCTCTGTATCTCTCTCTGTATCTCGCACTCGTTCTCTCTGCATCCCGCTCTCTCTCTCTCTGTATCTTGCTTTCTCTCTCCAGGTGAGTGTGACTGACTCATCTGTATCTCTGACATTGTAGGTCAGTGAGCAGCCCTGATAGAATACGGCACTACCTCTGATCTTGATTATTGTAGCTGGAGGGGAGACTGATAATGACTCAAAGTCAACATGTCTCATCTTGTAACCACTCCATACCGCTCTCTTTCTCTCTCCCTCTCTCCCTACTGTGCCTCTCATTCTCTCATTCTCTATCTCTCTCTCTCCCTCGCTTTCTCTCGCTCTCCCTGTTTATCTTCTCTGCAGCTTCGAGCCACGCCATGGTGGTAAGACAATTGTGTTAGTCTGTTGGTCAATGGCCCAGCTGTAAGGGTGAGGAGAGGCCCCAGTCTGCTGTAAGGGTGAGGAGGGGTCCCAGCATGCTGTAAGGGTGAGGAGTCACCCCAGCCTGTTGTGAGGCTGAGGAGTCACCCCAGCCTGCTGTGAGGCTGAGGAGTCACCCCAGCCTGCTGTGAGGCTGAGGAGTCGCCCCAGCCTGCTGTGAGGGTCAGGAGTCGCCCAGCCTGCTGTGAGGGTGAGGAGTCGCCCAAGCCTGCTGTGGGGCTGAGGAGTCGCCCCAGCCTGCTGTGAGGGTGAGGAGTCGCCCAAGCCTGCTGTGAGGCTGAGGAGTCGCCCCAGCCTGCTGTGAGGGTGAGGAGTCGCCCCAGCCTGCTGTAAGGGTGAAGAGGGGCACCAGCATGCTGTAAGGGTGAGGAGTCGCCCCAGCCTGCTGTGAGGGTGAGGAGTCGCCCAGCCTGCTGTAAGGGTGAGGAGTCGCCCCAGCCTGCTGTGAGGGTGAGGAGTCGCCCAGCCTGCTGTAAGGGTGAGGAGGGGCACCAGCATGCTGTAAGGGTGTCCAGACTATCAGACATGCTGGCTGTGCAATCCGACAGCCTCAGGCGCCGGCTATAACAGGTCCGAGTCCCTCACTCAACCATATGACAGGTGAGCTACAAGTCCCAGGAAATAACATGAAACACAGTGTGTGAGCAGCAGAAACACTGGCCAAAGCTAGAGAGGAGGTTATGTGAGCAGTGTTGCTGGCTAGAATCCCTGGTGGGCCTATATTATTGGACATGCCCCTAAGCAAATGTCAGAACTTGATTGGATATCCTGTTGTATGAATGGAAGGATATGTGACACACACAATACGTGTTATGATAAGAGATCACCTACTATTAAATGACCATAAGGAGATGGTGTAGGACTACTATGAACACAAGTGAGACAATGAATCAATGAAGCTGGTGATGTCAGAGAGATGTATTATTTCTTCTACTGCTGACACAGCTAGTGTCGCCACTGGATATAAACAATCTATAGGTTACACAAACTGAGCCTGTTTCAATGAAACGTGTATGTTACTGAGAAGTGTGTTATCATCACAGTACATTCATAGGTTCTGATTGGCTGCGGGTTGAGAGGGATTTGTCCTCTTCTGGTTGACCGAGGGTTGAGTCCAAGCTGTGAAAACACACACTACACAATTGTCCCTCTTGAAATGAGGGAAACATGACAAAATCAAGACAGGGCTGATCACAGTGTTGAATTCCTGCCTGATAATGTCTTTATGATTGGTTAACCCACATCACTTGAAAGGTTGCTCCAACATGTGTTAGACAAGTTGGTTACTCTAGCCTTTTGTCGTGATATTCCTGTGACGGTTTCTTGTTCTAAACACACACATAACATGGTTGTCATTACATTAGGATGTAGAACAAGTTGATATGGTTGTCATTAGATTAGGATGTAGAACAAGTTGATATGGTTGTCATTAGATTAGGATGTAAAACAAGTTGATATGGTTGTCATTAGATTAGGATGTAGAACAAGTTGATATGGTTGTCAATAGGATGTAGAACAAGTTGATATAGTTGTCATTAGATTAGGATGTAGAACAAGTTAATATGGTTGTCATTAGGAAATAGAACAAGTTGATATGGTTGTCATTAGGATGTAGAACAAGTTGATATGGTTGTCATTAGATTAGGATGTAGAACAAGTTAATATGGTTGTCATTAGGATATAGAACAAGTTGATATGGTTGTCATTAGGATGTAGAACAAGTTGATATGGTTGTCATTAGATTAGGATGTAGAACAAGTTAATATGGTTGTCAGTAGATTAGGATGTAGAACAAGTTGATATGGTTGTCATTACATTAGGATGTAGAACAAGTTGATATGGTTGTCATTAGGATGTAGAACAAGTTGATATGATTGTCATTAGGATGTAGAACAAGTTAATATGGTTGTCATTAGGATATAGAACAAGTTGATATGGTTGTCATTAGGATGTAGAACAAGTTGATATGGTTGTCATTAGATTAGGATGTAGAACAAGTTAATATGGTTGTCAGTAGATTAGGATGTAGAACAAGTTGATATGGTTGTCATTACATTAGGATGTAGAACAAGTTGATATGGTTGTCAGTAGATTAGGATGTAGAACAAGTTGATATAGTTGTCATTAGATTAGGATGTAGAACAAGTTGATATGGTTTTCATTAGGATGTAGAACAAGTTGATATGGTTGTCATTAGATTAGGATGTAGAACAAGTTGATATGGTTGTCATTAGATTAGGATGTAGAACAAGTTGATATGGTTGTCATTAGGATGTAGAACAAGTTGATATAGTTGTCATTAGATTAGGATGTAGAACAAGTTGATATGGTTGTCATTAGGATGTAGAACAAGTTGATATGGTTGTCATTAGGATGTAGAACAAGTTGATATGGTTGTCATTAGATTAGGATGTAGAACAAGTTGATATGGTTGTCATTAGATTAGGATGTAGAACAAGTTGATATGGTTGTCATTAGGATGTAGAACAAGTTGATATGGTTGTCATTAGGATGTAGAACAAGTTGATATAGTTGTCATTAGATTAGGATGTAGAACAAGTTGATATGGTTGTCATTAGATTAGGATGTAGAACAAGTTAATATGGTTGTCATTAGAATGTAGAACAAGTTGATATAGTTGTCATTAGATTAGGATGTAGAACAAATTGATATAGTTATCATTAGATTAGGATGTAGAACAAGTTGATATGGTTGTCATTAGATTAGGATGTAGAACAAGTTGATATGGTTGTCATTAGATTAGGATGTAGAACAAGTTGATATGGTTGTCATTAGATTAGGATGTAGAACAAGTTGATATGGTTGTCATTAGGATGTAGAACAAGTTGATATGGTTGTCATTAGGATGTAGAACAAGTTGATATAGTTGTCATTAGATTAGGATGTAGAACAAGTTGATATAGTTGTCATTAGGATGTAGAACAAGTTGAAATGGTTGTCATTAGATTAGGATGTAGAACAAGTTGATATGGTTGTCATTAGGATGTAGAACAAGTTGATATGGTTTTCATTAGATTAGGATGTAGAACAAGTTGATATGGTTGTCATTAGGATGTAGAACAAGTTGATATGGTTGTCATTAGGATGTAGAACAAGTTGATATGGTTGTCATTAGGATGTAGAACAAGTTGATATGGTTGTCATTAGGATGTAGAACAAGTTGATATGGTTGTCATTAGATTAGGATGTAGAACAAGTTGATATGGTTGTCATTAGGATGTAGAACAAGTTGATATGGTTGTCATTAGGATGTAGAACAAGTTGATATGGTTGTCATTAGATTAGGATGTAGAACAAGTTGATATGGTTGTCATTAGGATGTAGAACAAGTTGATATGGTTGTCATTAGGATGTAGAACAAGTTGATATGGTTGTCATTAGATTAGGATGTAAAACAAGTTGATATGGTTGTCATTAGATTAGGATGTAGAACAAGTTGATATGGTTGTCATTAGATTAGGATGTAGAACAAGTTAATATGGTTGTCATTAGGATGTAGAACAAGTTGATATGGTTGTCATTAGATTAGGATGTAGAACAAGTTGATATGGTTGTCATTAGATTAGGATGTAGAACAAGTTGATATGGTTGTCATTAGATTAGGATGTATAACAAGTTGATATGGTTGTCATTAGGATGTAGAACAAGTTAATATGGTTGTCAATAGATTATGATGTAGAACAAGTTAATATGGTTGTCATTAGATTAGGATGTAGAACAAGTTGATATGGTTGTCATTAGGATGTAGAACAAGTTGATATAGTTGTCATTAGGATGTAGAACAAGTTGATATGGTTGTCATTAGATTAGGATGTAGAACAAGTTAATATGGTTGTCATTAGATTAGGATGTAGAACAAATTGATATGGTTGTCATTAGGATGTAGAACAAGTTGATATGGTTTTCATTAGATTAGGATGTAGAACAAGTTGATATGGTTGTCATTAGATTAGGATGTAGAACAAGTTGATATGGTTGTCATTAGATTAGGATGTAGAACAAGTTGATATGGTTGTCATTAGATTAGGATGTAGAACAAGTTGATATGGTTGTCATTAGATTAGGATGTAAAACACGTTGATATGGTTGTCATTAGATTAGGATGTAGAACAAGTTAATATGGTTGTCAATAGGATGTAGAACAAGTTGATATAGTTGTCATTAGATTAGGATGTAGAACAAGTTAATATGGTTGTCATTAGGATGTAGAACAAGTTGATATGGTTGTCATTAGGATGTAGAACAAGTTGATATGGTTGTCATTAGATTAGGATGTAGAACAAGTTGATATGGTTGTCATTAGATTAGGATGTAGAACAAGTTGATATGGTTGTCATTAGATTAGGATGTAGAACAAGTTGATATGGTTGTCATTAGATTAGGATGTAGAACAAGTTGATATGGTTGTCAATAGGATGTAGAACAAGTTGATATAGTTGTCATTAGATTAGGATGTAGAACAAGTTGATATGATTGTCATTAGGATGTAGAACAAGTTAATATGGTTGTCATTAGGATGTAGAACAAGTTGATATGGTTGTCATTAGATTAGGATGTAGAGCAAGTTGATATGGTTGTCATTAGATTAGGATGTAGAACAAGTTAATATGGTTGTCATTAGGATGTAGAACAAGTTGATATGGTTGTCATTAGGATGTAGAACAAGTTGATATAGTTGTCATTAGATTAGGATGTAGAACAAGTTGATATAGTTGTCATTAGATTAGGATGTAGAACAAGTTGATATGGTTGTCATTAGATTAGGATGTAGAACAAGTTGATATAGTTGTCATTAGATTAGGATGTAGAACAAGTTGATATGGTTGTCATTAGATTAGGATGTAGAACAAGTTAATATGGTTGTCATTAGGATGTAGAACAAGTCTATATAGTTGTCATTAGATTAGGATGTAGAGCAAGTTGATATAGTTGTCATTAGATTAGGATGTAGAATAAGTTGATATGGTTTTCATTAGATTAGGATGTAGAACAAGTTAATATGGTTGTCATTAGATTAGGATGTAGAACAAGTTGATATAGTTGTCATTAGATTAGGATGTAGAACAAGTTGATATGGTTGTCATTAGGATGTAGAACAAGTTAATATGGTTGTCATTAGGATGTAGAACAAGTTGAAATGGTTGTCATTAGATTAGGATGTAGAACAAGTTGATATGGTTGTCATTAGGATGTAGAACAAGTTAATATGGTTGTCATTAGGATGTAGAACAAGTTGATATGGTTGTCATTAGATTAGGATGTAGAACAAGTTGATATGGTTGTCATTAGATTAGGATGTAGAACAAGTTGATATAGTTGTCATTAGATTAGGATGTAGAACAAGTTGATATAGTTGTCATTAGATTAGGATGTAGAACAAGTTAATATGGTTTTCATTAGATTAGGATTTAGAACAAGTTGATATGGTTGTCATTAGATTAGGATGTAGAACAAGTTAATATGGTTGTCATTAGGATGTAGAACAAGTTGATATAGTTGTCATTAGATTAGGATGTAGAACAAGTTGATATGGTTGTCATTAGGATGTAGAACAAGTTGATATGGTTGTCATTAGGATGCAGAACAAGTTAATATGGTTGTCAATAGATTAGGATGTAGAACAAGTTGATATGGTTGTCATTAGATTAGGATGTAGAACAAGTTGATATGGTTGTCATTAGATTAGGATGTAGAACAAGTTGATATGGTTGTCATTAGATTAGGATGTAGAACAAGTTGATATGGTTGTCATTAGATTAGGATGTAGAACAAGTTGATATGGTTGTCATTAGATTAGGATGTAAAACACGTTGATATGGTTGTCATTAGATTAGGATGTAGAACAAGTTGATATGGTTGTCATTAGGATGTAGAACAAGTTGATATAGTTGTCATTAGATTAGGATGTAGAACAAGTTAATATGGTTGTCATTAGGATGTAGAACAAGTTGATATGGTTGTCATTAGATTAGGATGTAGAACAAGTTGATATGGTTGTCATTAGGATGTAGAACAAGTTGATATGGTTGTCATTAGGATGTAGAACAAGTTGATATAGTTGTCATTAGATTAGGATGTAGAACAAGTTGATATGGTTGTCATTAGATTAGGATGTAGAACAAGTTAATATGGTTGTCATTAGGATGTAGAACAAGTTGATATAGTTGTCATTAGATTAGGATGTAGAGCAAGTTGATATAGTTGTCATTAGATTAGGATGTAGAATAAGTACATATGGTTTTCATTAGATTAGGATGTAGAACAAGTTAATATGGTTGTCATTAGATTAGGATGTAGAACAAGTTGATATAGTTGTCATTAGATTAGGATGTAGAACAAGTTGATATGGTTGTCATTAGGATGTAGAACAAGTTAATATGGTTGTCATTAGGATGTAGAACAAGTTGATATGGTTGTCATTAGATTAGGATGTAGAACAAGTTGATATGGTTGTCATTAGATTAGGATGTAGAACAAGTTGATATAGTTGTCATTAGATTAGGATGTAGAACAAGTTGATATAGTTGTCATTAGATTAGGATGTAGAACAAGTTAATATGGTTTTCATTAGATTAGGATTTAGAACAAGTTGATATGGTTGTCATTAGATTAGGATGTAGAACAAGTTAATATGGTTGTCATTAGGATGTAGAACAAGTTGATATAGTTGTCATTAGATTAGGATGTAGAACAAGTTGATATGGTTGTCATTAGGATGTAGAACAAGTTGATATGGTTGTCATTAGGATGCAGAACAAGTTAATGTGGTTGTCAATAGATTAGGATGTAGAACAAGTTGATATGGTTGTCATTAGATTAGGATGTAGAACAAGTTGATATGGTTGTCATTAGATTAGGATGTAGAACAAGTTGATATGGTTGTCATTAGATTAGGATGTAGAACAAGTTGATATGGTTGTCATTAGATTAGGATGTAGAACAAGTTGATATGGTTGTCATTAGATTAGGATGTAAAACACGTTGATATGGTTGTCATTAGATTAGGATGTAGAACAAGTTGATATGGTTGTCAATAGGATGTAGAACAAGTTGATATAGTTGTCATTAGATTAGGATGTAGAACAAGTTAATATGGTTGTCATTAGGATGTAGAACAAGTTGATATGGTTGTCATTAGATTAGGATGTAGAACAAGTTGATATGGTTGTCATTAGGATGTAGAACAAGTTGATATGGTTGTCATTAGGATGTAGAACAAGTTGATATAGTTGTCATTAGATTAGGATGTAGAACAAGTTGATATAGTTGTCATTAGATTAGGAAGTAGAACAAGTTGATATGGTTGTCATTAGGATGTAGAACAAGTTAATATGGTTGTCATTAGATTAGGATGTAGAACAAGTTAATATGGTTGTCATTAGGATGTAGAACAAGTTGATATGGTTGTCATTAGGATGTAGAACAAGTTGATATAGTTGTCATTAGATTAGGATGTAGAACAAGTTGATATGGTTGTCATTAGGATGTAGAACAAGTTGATATGGTTGTCATTAGATTAGGATGTAGAACAAGTTGATATGGTTGTCATTAGATTAGGATGTAGAACAAGTTGATATGGTTGTCATTAGGATGTAGAACAAGTTGATATGGTTGTCATTAGGATGTAGAACAAGTTGATATGGTTGTCATTAGGATGTAGAACAAGTTGATATGGTTGTCATTAGGATGCAGAACAAGTTAATATGGTTGTCAATAGATAAGGATGTAGAACAAGTTGATATGGTTGTCATTAGATTAGGATGTAGAACAAGTTGATATGGTTGTCATTAGATTAGGATGTAGAACAAGTTGATATGGTTGTCATTAGATTAGGATGTAGAACAAGTTGATATGGTTGTCATTAGATTAGGATGTAGAACAAGTTGATATGGTTGTCATTAGATTAGGATGTAAAACACGTTGATATGGTTGTCATTAGATTAGGATGTAGAACAAGTTGATATGGTTGTCAATAGGATGTAGAACAAGTTGATATAGTTGTCATTAGATTATGATGTAGAACAAGTTAATATGGTTGTCATTAGGATGTAGAACAAGTTGATATGGTTGTCATTAGATTAGGATGTAGAACAAGTTGATATGGTTGTCATTAGGATGTAGAACAAGTTGATATGGTTGTCATTAGGATGTAGAACAAGTTGATATAGTTGTCATTAGATTAGGATGTAGAACAAGTTGATATAGTTGTCATTAGATTAGGATGTAGAACAAGTTGATATGGTTGTCATTAGGATGTAGAACAAGTTAATATGGTTGTCATTAGATTAGGATGTAGAACAAGTTAATATGGTTGTCATTAGGATGTAGAACAAGTTGATATGGTTGTCATTAGGATGTAGAACAAGTTGATATAGTTGTCATTAGATTAGGATGTAGAACAAATTGATATGGTTGTCATTGGGATGTAGAACAAGTTGATATGGTTGTCATTAGATTAGGATGTAGAACAAGTTGATATGGTTGTCATTACATTAGGATGTAGAACAAGTTGATATGGTTGTCATTACATTAGGATGTAGAACAAGTTGATATAGTTGTCATTAGATTAGGATGTAGAACAAGTTGATATAGTTGTCATTAGATTAGGATGTAGAACAAGTTGATATAGTTATCATTAGATTAGGATGTAGAACAAGTTGATATGGTTGTCATTAGATTAGGATGTAGAACAAGTTGATATGGTTGTCATTAGATTAGGATGTAGAACAAGTTGATATGGTTGTCATTAGATTAGGATGTAGAACAAGTTGATATGGTTGTCATTAGGATGTAGAACAAGTTGATATGGTTGTCATTAGGATGTAGAACAAGTTGATATAGTTGTCATTAGATTAGGATGTAGAACAAGTTGATATAGTTGTCATTAGGATGTAGAACAAGTTGAAATGGTTGTCATTAGATTAGGATGTAGAACAAGTTGATATGGTTGTCATTAGGATGTAGAACAAGTTGATATGGTTTTCATTAGATTAGGATGTAGAACAAGTTGATATGGTTGTCATTAGGATGTAGAACAAGTTGATATGGTTGTCATTAGGATGTAGAACAAGTTGATATGGTTGTCATTAGGATGTAGAACAAGTTGATATGGTTGTCATTAGGATGTAGAACAAGTTGATATTGTTGTCATTAGATTAGGATGTAGAACAAGTTGATATGGTTGTCATTAGGATGTAGAACAAGTTGATATGGTTGTCATTAGGATGTAGAACAAGTTGATATGGTTGTCATTAGATTAGGATGTAGAACAAGTGGATATGGTTGTCATTAGGATGTAGAACAAGTTGATATGGTTGTCATTAGGATGTAGAACAAGTTGATATGGTTGTCATTAGATTAGGATGTAGAACAAGTTGATATGGTTGTCATTAGATTAGGATGTAGAACAAGTTGATATGGTTGTCATTAGATTAGGATGTAGAACAAGTTAATATGGTTGTCATTAGGATGTAGAACAAGTTGATATGGTTGTCATTAGATTAGGATGTAGAACAAGTTGATATGGTTGTCATTAGATTAGGATGTAGAACAAGTTGATATGGTTGTCATTAGATTAGGATGTAGAACAAGTTGATATGGTTGTCATTAGGATGTAGAACAAGTTAATATGGTTGTCATTAGATTATGATGTAGAACAAGTTAATATGGTTGTCATTAGATTAGGATGTAGAACAAGTTGATATGGTTGTCATTAGGATGTAGAACAAGTTGATATAGTTGTCATTAGGATGTAGAACAAGTTGATATGGTTGTCATTAGATTAGGATGTAGAACAAGTTAATATGGTTGTCATTAGATTAGGATGTAGAACAAGTTGATATGGTTGTCATTAGGATGTAGAACAAGTTGATATGGTTTTCATTAGATTAGGATGTAGAACAAGTTGATATGGTTGTCATTAGATTAGGATGTAGAACAAGTTGATATGGTTGTCATTAGATTAGGATGTAGAACAAGTTGATATGGTTGTCATTAGATTAGGATGTAGAACAAGTTGATATGGTTGTCATTAGATTAGGATGTAAAACACGTTGATATGGTTGTCATTAGATTAGGATGTAGAACAAGTTGATATGGTTGTCAATAGGATGTAGAACAAGTTGATATAGTTGTCATTAGATTAGGATGTAGAACAAGTTAATATGGTTGTCATTAGGATGTAGAACAAGTTGATATGGTTGTCATTAGATTAGGATGTAGAACAAGTTGATATGGTTGTCATTAGGATGTAGAACAAGTTGATATGGTTGTCATTAGGATGTAGAACAAGTTGATATAGTTGTCATTAGATTAGGATGTAGAACAAGTTGATATGGTTGTCATTAGGATGTAGAACAAGTTGATATGGTTGTCATTAGGATGTAGAACAAGTTGATATAGTTGTCATTAGATTAGGATGTAGAACAAGTTGATATAGTTGTCATTAGATTAGGATGTAGAACAAGTTGATATGGTTGTCATTAGGATGTAGAACAAGTTGATATGGTTGTCATTAGATTAGGATGTAGAACAAGTTGATATAGTTGTCATTAGATTAGGATGTAGAACAAGTTGATATGGTTGTCATTAGATTAGGATGTAGAACAAGTTGATATGGTTGTCATTAGATTAGGATGTAGAACAAGTTGATATGGTTGTCATTAGATTAGGATGTAGAACAAGTTGATATGGTTGTCATTAGATTAGGATGTAGAACAAGTTGATATGGTTGTCAATATGATGTAGAACAAGTTGATATAGTTGTCATTAGATTAGGATGTAGAACAAGTTGATTTGATTGTCATTAGGATGTAGAACAAGTTAATATGGTTGTCATTAGGATGTAGAACAAGTTGATATGGTTGTCATTAGGATGTAGAACAAGTTGATATGGTTGTCATTAGGATGTAGAACAAGTTAATATGGTTGTCATTAGGATGTAGAACAAGTTGATATGGTTGTCAATAGGATGTAGAACAAGTTGATATAGTTGTCATTAGATTATGATGTAGAACAAGTTAATATGGTTGTCATTAGGATGTAGAACAAGTTGATATGGTTGTCATTAGATTAGGATGTAGAACAAGTTGATATGGTTGTCATTAGGATGTAGAACAAGTTGATATGGTTGTCATTAGGATGTAGAACAAGTTGATATAGTTGTCATTAGATTAGGATGTAGAACAAGTTGATATAGTTGTCATTAGATTAGGATGTAGAACAAGTTGATATGGTTGTCATTAGGATGTAGAACAAGTTAATATGGTTGTCATTAGATTAGGATGTAGAACAAGTTAATATGGTTGTCATTAGGATGTAGAACAAGTTGATATGGTTGTCATTAGGATGTAGAACAAGTTGATATAGTTGTCATTAGATTAGGATGTAGAACAAATTGATATGGTTGTCATTGGGATGTAGAACAAGTTGATATGGTTGTCATTAGATTAGGATGTAGAACAAGTTGATATGGTTGTCATTACATTAGGATGTAGAACAAGTTGATATGGTTGTCATTACATTAGGATGTAGAACAAGTTGATATAGTTGTCATTAGATTAGGATGTAGAACAAGTTGATATAGTTGTCATTAGATTAGGATGTAGAACAAGTTGATATAGTTATCATTAGATTAGGATGTAGAACAAGTTGATATGGTTGTCATTAGATTAGGATGTAGAACAAGTTGATATGGTTGTCATTAGATTAGGATGTAGAACAAGTTGATATGGTTGTCATTAGATTAGGATGTAGAACAAGTTGATATGGTTGTCATTAGGATGTAGAACAAGTTGATATGGTTGTCATTAGGATGTAGAACAAGTTGATATAGTTGTCATTAGATTAGGATGTAGAACAAGTTGATATAGTTGTCATTAGGATGTAGAACAAGTTGAAATGGTTGTCATTAGATTAGGATGTAGAACAAGTTGATATGGTTGTCATTAGGATGTAGAACAAGTTGATATGGTTTTCATTAGATTAGGATGTAGAACAAGTTGATATGGTTGTCATTAGGATGTAGAACAAGTTGATATGGTTGTCATTAGGATGTAGAACAAGTTGATATGGTTGTCATTAGGATGTAGAACAAGTTGATATGGTTGTCATTAGGATGTAGAACAAGTTGATATTGTTGTCATTAGATTAGGATGTAGAACAAGTTGATATGGTTGTCATTAGGATGTAGAACAAGTTGATATGGTTGTCATTAGGATGTAGAACAAGTTGATATGGTTGTCATTAGATTAGGATGTAGAACAAGTGGATATGGTTGTCATTAGGATGTAGAACAAGTTGATATGGTTGTCATTAGGATGTAGAACAAGTTGATATGGTTGTCATTAGATTAGGATGTAGAACAAGTTGATATGGTTGTCATTAGATTAGGATGTAGAACAAGTTGATATGGTTGTCATTAGATTAGGATGTAGAACAAGTTAATATGGTTGTCATTAGGATGTAGAACAAGTTGATATGGTTGTCATTAGATTAGGATGTAGAACAAGTTGATATGGTTGTCATTAGATTAGGATGTAGAACAAGTTGATATGGTTGTCATTAGATTAGGATGTAGAACAAGTTGATATGGTTGTCATTAGGATGTAGAACAAGTTAATATGGTTGTCATTAGATTATGATGTAGAACAAGTTAATATGGTTGTCATTAGATTAGGATGTAGAACAAGTTGATATGGTTGTCATTAGGATGTAGAACAAGTTGATATAGTTGTCATTAGGATGTAGAACAAGTTGATATGGTTGTCATTAGATTAGGATGTAGAACAAGTTAATATGGTTGTCATTAGATTAGGATGTAGAACAAGTTGATATGGTTGTCATTAGGATGTAGAACAAGTTGATATGGTTTTCATTAGATTAGGATGTAGAACAAGTTGATATGGTTGTCATTAGATTAGGATGTAGAACAAGTTGATATGGTTGTCATTAGATTAGGATGTAGAACAAGTTGATATGGTTGTCATTAGATTAGGATGTAGAACAAGTTGATATGGTTGTCATTAGATTAGGATGTAAAACACGTTGATATGGTTGTCATTAGATTAGGATGTAGAACAAGTTGATATGGTTGTCAATAGGATGTAGAACAAGTTGATATAGTTGTCATTAGATTAGGATGTAGAACAAGTTAATATGGTTGTCATTAGGATGTAGAACAAGTTGATATGGTTGTCATTAGATTAGGATGTAGAACAAGTTGATATGGTTGTCATTAGGATGTAGAACAAGTTGATATGGTTGTCATTAGGATGTAGAACAAGTTGATATAGTTGTCATTAGATTAGGATGTAGAACAAGTTGATATGGTTGTCATTAGGATGTAGAACAAGTTGATATGGTTGTCATTAGGATGTAGAACAAGTTGATATAGTTGTCATTAGATTAGGATGTAGAACAAGTTGATATAGTTGTCATTAGATTAGGATGTAGAACAAGTTGATATGGTTGTCATTAGGATGTAGAACAAGTTGATATGGTTGTCATTAGATTAGGATGTAGAACAAGTTGATATAGTTGTCATTAGATTAGGATGTAGAACAAGTTGATATGGTTGTCATTAGATTAGGATGTAGAACAAGTTGATATGGTTGTCATTAGATTAGGATGTAGAACAAGTTGATATGGTTGTCATTAGATTAGGATGTAGAACAAGTTGATATGGTTGTCATTAGATTAGGATGTAGAACAAGTTGATATGGTTGTCAATATGATGTAGAACAAGTTGATATAGTTGTCATTAGATTAGGATGTAGAACAAGTTGATTTGATTGTCATTAGGATGTAGAACAAGTTAATATGGTTGTCATTAGGATGTAGAACAAGTTGATATGGTTGTCATTAGGATGTAGAACAAGTTGATATGGTTGTCATTAGGATGTAGAACAAGTTAATATGGTTGTCATTAGGATGTAGAACAAGTTGATATGGTTGTCATTAGATTAGGATGTAGAGCAAGTTGATATGGTTGTCATTAGATTAGGATGTAGAACAAGTTAATATGGTTGTCATTAGGATGTAGAACAAGTTGATATGGTTGTCATTAGGATGTAGAACAAGTTGATATAGTTGTCATTAGATTAGGATGTAGAACAAGTTGATATAGTTGTCATTAGATTAGGATGTAGAACAAGTTGATATGGTTGTCATTAGATTAGGATGTAGAACATGTTGATATAGTTGTCATTAGATTAGGATTTAGAACAAGTTGATATGGTTGTCATTAGATTAGGATGTAGAACAAGTTAATATGGTTGTCATTAGGATGTAGAACAAGTTGATATAGTTGTCATTAGATTAGGATGTAGAGCAAGTTGATATAGTTGTCATTAGATTAGGATGTAGAATAAGTTGATATGGTTTTCATTAGATCAGGATGTAGAACAAGTTAATATGGTTGTCATTAGATTAGGATGTAGAACAAGTTGATATAGTTGTCATTAGATTAGGATGTAGAACAAGTTGATATGGTTGTCATTAGGATGTAGAACAAGTTGATATGGTTGTCATTAGGATGTAGAACAAGTTGATACGATTGTCATTAGGATGTAGAACAAGTTAATATGGTTGTCATTAGGATGTAGAACAAGTTGATATGGTTGTCATTAGGATGTAGAACAAGTTGATATGTTGTCATTAGGATGTAGAACAAGTTGATATGGTTGTCATTAGATTAGGATGTAGAACAAGTTGATATGGTTGTCATTAGATTAGGATGTAGAACAAGTTGATATAGTTGTCATTAGATTAGGATGTAGAACAAGTTGATATAGTTGTCATTAGATTAGGATGTAGAACAAGTTAATATGGTTTTCATTAGATTAGGATTTAGAACAAGTTGATATGGTTGTCATTAGATTAGGATGTAGAACAAGTTAATATGGTTGTCATTAGGATGTAGAACAAGTTGATATAGTTGTCATTAGATTAGGATGTAGAACAAGTTGATATGGTTGTCATTAGGATGTAGAACAAGTTGATATGGTTGTCATTAGGATGCAGAACAAGTTAATATGGTTGTCAATAGATTAGGATGTAGAACAAGTTGATATGGTTGTCATTAGATTAGGATGTAGAACAAGTTGATATGGTTGTCATTAGATTAGGATGTAGAACAAGTTGATATGGTTGTCATTAGATTAGGATGTAGAACAAGTTGATATGGTTGTCATTAGATTAGGATGTAGAACAAGTTGATATGGTTGTCATTAGATTAGGATGTAAAACACGTTGATATGGTTGTCATTAGATTAGGATGTAGAACAAGTTGATATGGTTGTCAATAGGATGTAGAACAAGTTGATATAGTTGTCATTAGATTAGGATGTAGAACAAGTTAATATGGTTGTCATTAGGATGTAGAACAAGTTGATATGGTTGTCATTAGATTAGGATGTAGAACAAGTTAATATGGTTGTCATTAGATTAGAATGTAGAACAAGTTAATATGGTTGTCATTAGGATGTAGAACAAATTGATATGGTTGTCATTAGGATGTAGAACAAGTTGATATGGTTGTCATTAGATTAGGATATAGAACAAGTTGATATGGTTGTCATTAGATTAGGATGTAGAACAAGTTGATATGGTTGTCATTAGGATGTAGAACAAGTTGATATGGTTGTCATTAGGATGTAGAACAAGTTGATATAGTTGTCATTAGATTAGGATGTAGAACAAGTTGATATAGTTGTCATTAGATTAGGATGTAGAACAAGTTGATATGGTTGTCATTAGATTAGGATGTAGAACAAGTTGATATGGTTGTCATTAGATTAGGATGTAGAACAAGTTGATATGGTTGTCATTAGATTAGGATGTAGAACAAGTTGATATGGTTGTCATTAGATTAGGATGTAGAACAAGTTGATATGGTTGTCAATAGGATGTAGAACAAGTTGATATAGTTGTCATTAGATTAGGATGTAGAACAAGTTAATATGGTTGTCATTAGGATGTAGAACAAGTTGATATGGTTGTCATTAGATTAGGATGTAGAGCAAGTTGATATGGTTGTCATTAGATTAGGATGTAGAACAAGTTAATATGGTTGTCATTAGGATGTAGAACAAGTTGATATGGTTGTCATTAGGATGTAGAACTTGTTGATATGGTTGTCATTAGGATGTAGAACAAGTTGCTATAGTTGTCATTAGATTAGGATGTAGAACAAGTTGATATAGTTGTCATTAGATCAGGATGTAGAACAAGTTGATATGGTTGTCATTAGATTAGGATGTAGAACAAGTTAATATGGTTGTCATTAGGATGTAGAACAAGTTGATATAGTTGTCATTAGATTAGGATGTAGAGCAAGTTGATATAGTTGTCATTAGATTAGGATGTAGAACAAGTTGATATGGTTTTCATTAGATTAGGATGTAGAACAAGTTAATATGGTTGTCATTAGATTAGGATGTAGAACAAGTTGATATAGTTGTCATTAGATTAGGATGTAGAACAAGTTGATATGGTTGTCATTAGGATGTAGAACAAGTTGATATGGTTGTCATTAGGATGTAGAACAAGTTGATATGATTGTCATTAGGATGTAGAACAAGTTAATATGGTTGTCATTAGGATGTAGAACAAGTTGATATGGTTGTCATTAGATTAGGATGTAGAACAAGTTGATATGGTTGTCATTAGGATGTAGAACAAGTTAATATGGTTGTCATTAGGATGTAGAACAAGTTGATATGTTGTCATTAGGATGTAGAACAAGTTGATATGGTTGTCATTAGATTAGGATGTAGAACAAGTTGATATGGTTGTCATTAGATTAGGATGTAGAACAAGTTGATATAGTTGTCATTAGATTAGGATGTAGAACAAGTTGATATAGTTGTCATTAGATTAGGATGTAGAACAAGTTGATATGGTTGTCATTAGGATGTAGAACAAGTTGATATAGTTGTCATTATGATGTAGAACAAGTTGATATGGTTGTCATTAGATTAGGATTTAGAACAAGTTGATATGGTTGTCATTAGATTAGGATGTAGAACAAGTTGATATAGTTGTCATTAGATTAGGATGTAGAACAAGTTGATATGGTTGTCATTAGATTAGGATGTAGAACAAGTTAATATGGTTGTCATTACATTAGGATGTAGAACAAGTTGATATGGTTGTCATTAGATTAGGATGTAGAACAAGTTGATATGGTTGTCAGTAGATTAGGATGTAGAACAAGTTGATATGGTTGTCATTAGATTAGGATGTAGAACAAGTTAATATGGTTGTCATTAGGATGTAGAACAAGTTGATATGGTTGTCATTAGGATGTAGAACAAGTTGATATGGTTGTCATTAGGATGTAGAACAAGTTGATATGGTTGTCATTAGATTAGGATGTAGAACAAGTTAATATGGTTGTCAATAGATTAGGATGTAGAACAAGTTGATATGGTTGTCATTAGATTAGGATGTAGAACAAGTTGATATGGTTGTCATTAGATTAGGATTTAGAACAAGTTGATATGGTTGTCATTAGATTAGGATGTAGAACAAGTTGATATGGTTTTCATTAGATTAGGATGTAGAACAAGTTGATATGGTTGTCAATAGGATGTAGAACAAGTTAATATGGTTGTCATTAGATTAGGATGTAGAACAAGTTAATATGGTTGTCATTAGGATATACAACAAGTTGATATGGTTGTCATTAGGATGTAGAACAAATTGATATGGTTGTCATTAGGATGTAGAACAAGTTAATATGGTTGTCAATAGATTAGGATGTAGAACAAGTTAATATGGTTTTCATTAGATTAGGATTTAGAACAAGTTGATATGGTTGTCATTAGATTAGGATGTAGAACAAGTTAATATGGTTGTCATTAGGATGTAGAACAAGTTGATATAGTTGTCATTAGATTAGGATGTAGAACAAGTTGATATGGTTGTCATTAGGATGTAGAACAAGTTGATATAGTTGTCATTAGATTAGGATGTAGAACAAGTTGATATAGTTGTCATTAGATTAGGATGTAGAACAAGTTGATATGGTTGTCATTAGGATGTAGAACAAGTTGATATAGTTGTCATTAGATTAGGATGTAGAACAAGTTGATATAGTTGTCATTAGATTAGGATGTAGAACAAGTTGATATGGTTTTCATTAGATTAGGATGTAGAACAAGTTAATATGGTTGTCATTAGATTAGGATTTAGAACAAGTTGATATGGTTGTCATTAGGATGTAGAACAAGTTGATATGGTTGTCATTACATTAGGATGTAGAACAAGTTGATATGGTTGTCATTAGGATATAGAACAAGTTGATATGGTTGTCATTAGGATGTAGAACAAGTTGATATGGTTGTCATTAGGATGCAGAACAAGTTAATATGGTTGTCAATAGATTAGGATGTAGAACAAGTTGATATGGTTGTCATTAGATTAGGATGTAGAACAAGTTGATATGATTGTCATTAGGATGCAGAACAAGTTAATATGGTTGTCAATAGATTAGGATGTAGAACAAGTTGATATGGTTGTCATTAGATTTGGATGTAGAACAAGTTGATATGGTTGTCATTACATTAGGATGTAGAACAAGTTGATATGGTTGTCATTAGATTAGGATGTAGAACAAGTTGATATGGTTGTCATTAGATTAGGATGTAGAACAAGTTGATATGGTTGTCATTAGATTAGGATTTAGAACAAGTTGATATGGTTGTCATTAGGATGTAGAACAAGTTGATATGATTGTCATTAGGATGTAGAACAAGTTGATATGATTGTCATTAGGATGTAGAACAAGTTAATATGGTTGTCATTAGATTAGGATGTAGAACAAGTTGATATAGTTGTCATTAGATTAGGATGTAGAACAAGTTAATATGGTTGTCATTAGGATGTAGAACAAGTTGATATGGTTGTCATTAGGATGTAGAACAAGTTAATATGGTTGTCATTAGGATGTAGAACAAGTTGATATGGTTGTCATTAGGATGTAGAACAAGTTGATATGGTTGTCATTAGATTAGGATGTAGAACAAGTTGATATGGTTGTCATTAGGATGTAGAACAAGTTGATATGGTTGTCATTAGGATGTAGAACAAGTTGATATAGTTGTCATTAGATTAGGATGTAGAACAAGTTGATATAGTTGTCATTAGATTAGGATGTAGAACAAGTTGATATGGTTGTCATTAGATTAGGATGTAGAACAAGTTGATATGGTTGTCATTAGATTAGGATGTAGAACAAGTTGATATGGTTGTCATTAGATTAGGATGTAGAACAAGTTTATATGGTTGTCATTAGATTAGGATGTAGAACAAGTTGATATGGTTGTCAATAGGATGTAGAACAAGTTGATATAGTTGTCATTAGATTAGGATGTAGAACAAGTTAATATGGTTGTCATTAGGATGTAGAACAAGTTGATATGGTTGTCATTAGATTAGGATGTAGAGCAAGTTTATATGGTTGTCATTAGATTAGGATGTAGAACAAGTTAATATGGTTGTCATTAGGATGTAGAACAAGTTGATATGGTTGTCATTAGGATGTAGAACAAGTTGATATGGTTGTCATTAGGATGTAGAACAAGTTGCTATAGTTGTCATTAGATTAGGATGTAGAAAAAGTTGATATAGTTGTCATTAGATTAGGATGTAGAACAAGTTGATATGGTTGTCATTAGATTAGGATGTAAAACAAGTTAATATAGTTGTCATTAGGATGTAGAACAAGTTGATATAGTTGTCATTAGATTAGGATGTAGAACAAGTTGATATGGTTGTCATTAGGATGTAGAACAAGTTGATATGATTGTCATTAGGATGTAGAACAAGTTAATATGGTTGTCATTAGGATGTAGAACAAGTTGATATGGTTGTCATTAGATTAGGATGTAGAACAAGTTGATATGGTTGTCATTAGATTAGGATGTAGAACAAGTTGATATGTTGTCATTAGGATGTAGAACAAGTTGATATGGTTGTCATTAGATTAGGATGTAGAACAAGTTGATATGGTTGTCATTAGATTAGGATGTAGAACAAGTTGATATGGTTGTCATTAGATTAGGATGTAGAACAAGTTGATATGGTTGTCATTAGATTAGGATGTAGAACAAGTTGATATAGTTGTCATTAGATTAGGATGTAGAACAAGTTGATATGGTTGTCATTAGATTAGGATGTAGAACAAGTTAATATGGTTGTCATTAGATTAGGATGTAGAACAAGTTGATATGGTTGTCATTAGATTAGGATGTAGAACAAGTTGATATGGTTGTCATTAGATTAGGATGTAGAACAAGTTGATATGGTTGTCATTAGGATGTAGAACAAGTTGATATAGTTGTCATTATGATGTAGAACAAGTTGATATGGTTGTCATTAGATTAGGATTTAGAACAAGTTGATATGGTTGTCATTAGATTAGGATGTAGAACAAGTTGATATAGTTGTCATTAGATTAGGATGTAGAACAAGTTGATATGGTTGTCATTAGATTAGGATGTAGAACAAGTTAATATGGTTGTCATTACATTAGGATGTAGAACAAGTTGATATGGTTGTCATTAGATTAGGATGTAGAACAAGTTGATATGGTTGTCAGTAGATTAGGATGTAGAACAAGTTGATATGGTTGTCATTAGATTAGGATGTAGAACAAGTTAATATGGTTGTCATTAGGATGTAGAACAAGTTGATATGGTTGTCATTAGGATGTAGAACAAGTTGATATGGTTGTCATTAGGATGTAGAACAAGTTGATATGGTTGTCATTAGATTAGGATGTAGAACAAGTTAATATGGTTGTCAATAGATTAGGATGTAGAACAAGTTGATATGGTTGTCATTAGATTAGGATGTAGAACAAGTTGATATGGTTGTCATTAGATTAGGATTTAGAACAAGTTGATATGGTTGTCATTAGATTAGGATGTAGAACAAGTTGATATGGTTTTCATTAGATTAGGATGTAGAACAAGTTGATATGGTTGTCAATAGGATGTAGAACAAGTTAATATGGTTGTCATTAGATTAGGATGTAGAACAAGTTAATATGGTTGTCATTAGGATATACAACAAGTTGATATGGTTGTCATTAGGATGTAGAACAAATTGATATGGTTGTCATTAGGATGTAGAACAAGTTAATATGGTTGTCAATAGATTAGGATGTAGAACAAGTTAATATGGTTTTCATTAGATTAGGATTTAGAACAAGTTGATATGGTTGTCATTAGATTAGGATGTAGAACAAGTTAATATGGTTGTCATTAGGATGTAGAACAAGTTGATATAGTTGTCATTAGATTAGGATGTAGAACAAGTTGATATAGTTGTCATTAGATTAGGATGTAGAACAAGTTGATATGGTTTTCATTAGATTAGGATGTAGAACAAGTTGATATGGTTGTCATTAGATTAGGATTTAGAACAAGTTGATATGGTTGTCATTAGGATGTAGAACAAGTTGATATGGTTGTCATTACATTAGGATGTAGAACAAGTTGATATGGTTGTCATTAGGATGTAGAACAAGTTGATATGGTTGTCATTAGGATGTAGAACAAGTTGATATGGTTGTCATTAGGATGTAGAACAAGTTGATATGGTTGTCATTAGGATGCAGAACAAGTTAATATGGTTGTCAATAGATTAGGATGTAGAACAAGTTGATATGGTTGTCATTAGATTAGGATGTAGAACAAGTTGATATGGTTGTCATTGGGATGTAGAACAAGTTGATATGGTTGTCATTAGATTAGGATGTAGAACAAGTTGATATGGTTGTCATTAGATTAGGATGTAGAACAAGTTGATATGGTTGTCATTAGATTAGGATGTAGAACAAGTTGATATGGTTGTCATTGGGATGTAGAACAAGTTGATATGGTTGTCATTAGATTAGGATGTAGAACAAGTTGATATGGTTGTCATTAGATTAGGATGTAGAACAAGTTAATATGGTTGTCATTAGGATGTAGAACAAGTTGATATAGTTGTCATTAGATTAGGATGTAGAACAAGTTGATATGGTTGTCATTAGATTAGGATGTAGAACAAGTTGATATGGTTGTCATTGGGATGTAGAACAAGTTGATATGGTTGTCATTAGATTAGGATGTAGAACAAGTTGATATGGTTGTCATTAGATTAGGATGTAGAACAAGTTGATATGGTTGTCATTAGATTAGGATGTAGAATAAGTTGATATGGTTGTCATTAGATTAGGATGTAGAACAAGTTGATATGGTTGTCATTAGATTAGGATTTAGAACAAGTTGATATGGTTGTCATTAGATTAGGATGTAGAACAAGTTGATATGGTTGTCATTAGATTAGGATGTAGAACAAGTTGATATGGTTGTCATTAGATTAGGATGTAGAACAAGTTAATATGGTTGTCATTAGATTAGGATTTAGAACAAGTTGATATGGTTGTCATTAGGATGTAGAACAAGTTGATTTGGTTGTCATTAGGATGTAGAACAAGTTGATATAGTTGTCATTAGATTAGGATGTAGAACAAGTTGATATGGTTGTCATTAGATTAGGATGTAGAACAAGTTGATATGGTTGTCATTAGGATGTAGAACAAGTTGATATAGTTGTCATTAGATTAGGATGTAGAACAAGTTGATATGGTTGTCATTAGATTAGGATGTAGAACAAGTTGATATAGTTGTCATTAGATTAGGATGTAGAACAAGTTGATATGGTTGTCATTAGATTAGGATGTAGAACAAGTTGATATGGTTGTCATTAGGATGTAGAACAAGTTGATATAGTTGTCATTAGATTAGGATGTAGAACAAGTTGATATGGTTGTCATTAGATTAGGATGTAGAACAAGTTGATATAGTTGTCATTAGATTAGGATGTAGAACAAGTTGATATAGTTGTCATTAGATTAGGATGTAGAACAAGTTGATATGGTTGTCATTAGATTAGCATGTAGAACAAGTTGATATGGTTGTCATTAGGATGTAGAACAAGTTGATATAGTTGTCATTAGATTAGGATGTAGAACAAGTTGATATGGTTGTCATTAGATTAGGATGTAGAACAAGTTGATATGGTTGTCATTAGGATGTAGAACAAGTTGATATAGTTGTCATTAGATTAGGATGTAGAACAAGTTGATATGGTTGTCATTAGATTAGGATGTAGAACAAGTTGATATAGTTGTCATTAGATTAGGATGTAGAACAAGTTGATACGGTTTTCATAAAGGTTCAGTACCAACTCAGAAACACGGGTCTGTATATATTCCACTTTAGAGTTTGGCAATGAGGACACCAAGGACTGACAGCTGCACTACACTTGTTCCTCAGAGTTTATGGTCATGTAAACTATATTGAACAAAATTATAGATGCAACATGCAACAATTTCAAGATTTCACTGAGTTACAGTTACAGCCAATCAGAATGAGTTTTTCGACACAAAGTGCTTATTTACAGACAGACACTCCTCAGTTGTATCAGCTGGTCTGCTGTTTTTAGTCTGGTTGTACGTACGGCCAAATTATCTAAAACAACCGAGGCGGCTTATGGTAGAGAAATAAACATTCAATTCTCTGGCAACAGCTCTGGTGGACATTCCTGCAGTCAGCATGCCAATTGCCCACTCCCTCAACTTGAGACATCTGTGGCATTGTGTTGTGTGACAAAACTGCACATTTTAGAGTGGCCTTTTATAGTCCCCACTACAAGGCGCACCTGTGTAATGATCATGCTGTTTTAATCAGCTTCTTGAGATGCCACACCTGTCAGGTGGATGGATTATCTTGACAAAGTAGAAATGCTCACTAACAGGGATGTAAACACATTTATTTTTTGAGAAATAAGTTTATTGTGCATATGGAACATTTCTGGGATGTTTAATTTCAGCTCATGAAACATGGAACCAGCACTTTATATGTTGCAATTATACTTTTGTTCAGTATAAATTACTAGACCAGAAGCAGGTTCAATTCCAAAACTCAAATTCAGATCTTTGTGACAGATCCCCTCCTTCAGATAAGATATTGTCTTATCCTTTTTGGGTTTCTTTTATTTGTCATGGCAGTAGAATAAAATATTGCTTTTTTTGGTGTTTGTATTGCAGTCTAGGCCATGTTGAATGAAGACACTCAGGGCACATGGGAAGCATCTACTCTCTCAGATGTGCCACTTCCTTCCTTCCTCTCAGTTCTCCATCTACCCTGCCATTAAGCAGACCTGACGGCTGGGCCCGTTCTCCACAGCCCCCACGGGCCTGCCCATTACAGAGGTCACCAGAGGTCGTTCTGGAGGTCGTTATGAACCAAAGACAGACCGACGACCAGGGGCAACTCAACACACGTACCTACGGGGCAGTGGCAGGAAGACCAACAGGATATGGGTCTGCGGTGAGGGGAGGGGAGAATGCTAACTAGACCTGTATTTATTTTGGATTGTTCAGAGGAAGGAAAGGCTCAGATGTAATGGCTTGTTTACATGGTTCTGAAATGTCCCTCCGCTGGAATCACATAATTGCCCCCTGACTCAATCAATCAAGGTATGAATCAAGGGTCTGCAGGTTAAGTAAACATATTAATTGTTTTAGATTTCTGCTCTCTTTCCTCTGCCATGGGAAACATCAACAGCTTAGAGAGACTGAGTTATGGAGGACCCAGTGAAGAACTCTGTTTGAAAGTGATTGCATTGAACAAGCAGAGAAACTACCAGACACTGTTATGATTCATGGCGCAGAGAGGCTTTTAGATTCCTCTCCAATTAAGGATATGGAAAGCTACAGTGCAGTATATGGCGATAAGGTTGCAATTAGGTAAACATCACTGTTAGAGGGTATTGAGGGTATTGTTCAGTCCGGTGACATTATGGACTTTTATAAATTTACATTAATGCTCACTTGGACAAGACAATGTTGATCATTTCAGACCTTTTGATGCTGGGGTTTTGTGTTGTGGACCTCAGGATCCTTTCTATCTATTCTAGACCAGAAATGTTGATGCAGGGGTCAGATAATAGACAGGATTCAGAGGGGTGAGAAGTTCTACTGGGGTTAAACCTCGCCATTATGGGTCACGTCCTCTCTAGCAGCATCTCCTGTCTCTCTCTGTCTTTTACCACCTCACCATGTCTGTCAACACAGATAAAACACGCATGGCTGCCAAGCTGGGGAATGTGACTAGTGTGTGGCATGTACCCACTGAACTCTGAATCACTCTGCCTCACTCCTCCACTGACTGCCTTGTTTATACCTCACTCTCTCCACAAACCTTTCTTTCCATCTATTCTCTCGCTCTCTCTATCTCTCTTTCTCTCTCCCCTCACTCTCCCTCTCCCTTTCCCCCTCTCCCTCCCTCTCTCTCCCTCTCTCTCTCTCCCTCTCTCTCTCTCTCTTTCTCTCTTTCTCTCTGTGTTTTTGAATCCCTCATTTGTGACAGCTGAGGTTTTGAGAATTCTTCCTGGTGGTCCCCTCTCAAATAAAATAAAATGGTATTTGTCACATGCTTCATATACAACAGATGTAGACCGTGAAATGCTTACTTCCAGGCCGTTCTCAACAATGCAGAGAGGAAGAAGAGAATAGAAAAAATAGAAAAATAAGAATGGAATGGAATAGAATAGAAAATAGAATAGAATAACACAAGGAATAAATACACAATAAGTAAAGATAACTTCAGAATCACCTTTATTCACCAAGTACATTTAAACATTCTCAGAAATGTACTTGGTGAATTGGGGCTGCTATTGATAAAATACAGACAACGGCGTTAAAACAAAGTTTACATACAAATAGTAGTGAGCATAGAGCTATAAGAGAATGGGCAGATATGCAAATGTTCAGTGGATATATGTCACGACTTCCACCGAAGTCGGCTCCTCTCCTTGTTCGGGCGGCGACGTCACCGGCTTTCTAGCCATCACCGCTCCATTTTTCATGTATCCATTTGTTTTGTCTTGTTCCCTGCACACCTGGTTTTCATTCCCTAATCAATCCATATGTATTTATTCCTCTGTTCCCCATCATGTCTTTGTGTAGGATTGTTTGTGTTATGTGTATTTTGATATTGTGGATATTGTTACGCGCTTTACTTTTTGTCTATGTTCCGTGTTTTGGGCACATTTTATGTTATTTTGTGCTGTCATTTTGACCGGAATAAAAAGTGTGCCTGTTCACTCCACTCTGCTCTCCTGCACCTGACTTTGCCTCCAATACACACTCCTAACAGTATACGGTTGATATACGGTGGATGTACACATTTACGGTATTAGTATGAATATATCTAAATGCAGAGAGATGGACAGAGTATGATGCAGTATAGTGCAGTTCATTTGTGCACAGTTCAGAGATGTGTTGATGCTGTGTACAGCATAGAGTGCATAGTCCTTTAGTCTCTATGGGCCAGATGGCCTGTTGGTAAGGGTCACTGCACAGGGGACGAAACTTTACAGGTGGCAGGAGGTTTTGGTCATGACCCCCTCCACTCCCTCTACCCTCCACTCCCTCCACCCTCCTCTCTCCACTCCCTCTACCCTCCACCCTCCTCTCTCCACTCCCTCTACCCTCCACTCCCTCTACCCTCCACTCCCTCCAACCTCCACTCCCTCCAACCTCCACTCCCTCCCTCCACCCTCCACTCCCTCCACCCTCCTCTTTCCACTCCCTCTACCCTCCACTCCCTCCACCCTGCGCCCTCTCCACTCCCTCTACCCTCCACCCTCCTCTCTCCACTCCCTCTACCCTCCACTCCCTCCAACCTCCACTCCCTCCAACCTCCACTCCCTCCACCCTCCACTCCCTCCACCCTCCACCCCCTCTACCCTCCTCTCTCCACTCCCTCCACCGTCCACTCCTTCCTCCCTCCACCCTGCGCCCCCTCCACTCCGTCCACTCTCCGCTCCCTCCATCCTCCACTCCCTCCATCATTCCCCCAGTCATCACTAGATTTACAGCGACATTATTACAGTGTTGCATTTTTCCACTAAAGCATTTTCTGAAACTGTAAAACAAGAAAAGGAGCAGTTACAATCTAGCCTTACAAGCCAAACAGGGTGTTACATGTCAGCTGCTGTCAGCCATACATCCTGCTGCATGGTCTTTATAAGGATTTGCCTCAGTGCTGTTCCGTGTGAACCTGATAGGACACCTTATAAATTCAGCCTGAAGATTAAGCTCCACAGTAAACTACACACTACTATAGTACAGACCAGTCATTAGGCGTCCTGCTCCCTCTCCCTGTATACTGTAACCACAGGGCTGGCATGGCTCTCACACACCTCCTTCCTAATGGCTTTCCCAGAGAGAAGAGCGGCCCTAGCTGCTGTCTAATTGGAAGCTTTGCTATTTTAAAACGAAACAGACCGTAGCTCCAGCTGAGCATGATATGGAACGTATAATAATGCTATATGATGTACTGTTTTATCTTTTGTTTTATATGTAATGTAAGTACTATAATGTGTTCGGACCCCAGGAAGAGAAGCTGCTGCCTTGGTAGCAGCTAATGGGGATCCCTAATAAATAAATATACAAAATTGTACAGTACTGTGCACACAGCAGAGTGACTGATGCTGGTGGCTTCAATCTGGCCCAGTACACAGTCTGGTATAGTACACAGTCTAGTATAGTACAGAGTCTGGTATAATATACAGTCTGGTATAGTACACAGTCCTGTCTAGTTAACAGTCTGGTAGAGTATACAGTCTGGAATAGTATACAGTCTGGTCTAGTATACAGTCTGGTCTAGTATACAGACTGGTACAGTATACAGACTGGTATAGTACAGAGTCTGGTATAGTATACAGTCTGGTCTACTATACAGTCTGGTATAGTATACAGTCTGGTCTACTATGCCGTCTGGTCTACTATACAGTCTGGTATAGTACAGAGTCTGGTATAGTATACAGTCTGGTCTACTATACAGTCTGGTATAGTACAGAGTCTGGTATAGTATACAGTCTGGTCTACTATACAGTCTGGTCTAGTATACAGTCTGGTCTACTATACAGTGTGGTCTACTATGCCGTCTGGTCTACTATACAGTCTGGTCTAGTACACAGTCTGGTCTACTATACAGTCTGGTCTACTATACAGTCTGGTCTAGTATACAGTCTGGTCTACTAAACAGTCTGGTCTACTATACAGTCTGGTCTACTATACAGTCTGGTCTACTATACAGTCTGGTAGTGTATACAGTCTGGTCTAGTATACAGTCGGGTCTACTATACAGTCTGGTCTACTATACAGTCTGGTCTAGTATACAGTCTGGTCTACTATACAGTCTGGTCTAGTATACAGTCTGGTAGAGTATACAGTCTGGTCTAGTATACAGTCTGGTGTAGTACACAGTCTGGTATAGTATACAGTCTGGTCTAGTATACAGTCCGGTCTAGTATACAGTCTGGTGTAGTACACAGTCTGGTATAGTATACAGTCTGGTCTAGTATACAGTCTGGTCTAGTATACAGTCTGGTGTAGTACACAGTCTGGTCTAGTATACAGTCTGGTCTAATATACAGTCTGGTATAGTATACAGTCCGGTCTAGTACACAGTCGGGTCTACTATACAGTCTGGTCTACTATACAGTCTGGTCTACTAAACAGTCTGGTAGACTATACAGTCTGGTCTAGTATACAGTCCGGTCTAGTATACAGTCCGGTCTAGTACACAGTCTGGTCTACTACACAGTCTGGTCTAGTATACAGTCTGGTATACTACACCGTCTGGTAGAGTATACAGTCTGGTAGAGTATACAGTCCGGTCTGGTATACAGTCTGGTGTAGTACACAGTCTGGTATACAGTCTGGTGTAGTACACAGTATGGTCTAGTATACAGGCTGGTCTAGTACACAGTCTGGTCTAGTACGCAATCTGGTCTAGTATACAGTCTGGTCTAGTATACAGTCTGGTAGAGTATACAGTCTGGTAAAGTATACAGTCTGGTCTAGTATACAGTCTGGTCTAGTATACATTCTGGTCTAGTATACAGTCTGGTCTAGTATACAGTCTGGTCTAGTATACAGTCTGGTAGAGTATACAGTCTGGTAAAGTATACAGTCTGGTCTAGTATACAGTCTGGTCTAGTATACAGTCTGGTCTAGTATACATTCTTTTAAAGTATATAGTCTGTTCTAGTACATAGTCTGTTCTAGTGTACAGTCTGGTCTAGTACACAATCTGGTCTAGTATACAGTTTGGTCTAGTATACAGTCTGGTCTAGTATACAGTCTGTTATTGTATACAGTCTGTTATTGTATACGGTCTGGACTAGTACACAGTCTGGTGTAGTATACAGTCTAGTGTAGTATACAGTCTGGTCAAGTACACATTCGGTCTAGTACACAGTATGTTCTGGTATACAGTCTGGTCTAGTATGCAGTCTGGTCTAGAATACAGTCTGGTCTAGAATACAGTCTGGTCTAGTATACAGTCTGTTCTAGTATACAGTCTGGTCTAGTATACAGTCTGTTATTGTGCACAGTCTGGTCTAGTATACAGTCGTCTAGTATACAGTCGTCTAGTATACAGTCTGGTGTAGTACACAGACTGGTCGAGTATACAGTCTGGTCTAGTATACAGTCGTCTAGTATACAGTCTGTTCTAATACGCCATCTGGTGTAGTAGACAGTCTGTTATTGTATACAGTCTGGTGTAGTACACAGTCTGGTCTTGTATACAGTCTGGTGTAGTACACAGTCTGGTCTAGTATACAGTCTGGTAGAGTATACAGTCTGGTATAGTATACAGTGTGGTAGAGTATACAGTCTGGTATAGTATACAGTCTGGTATAGTTTACAGTCTGGTATAGTATACAGTCTGGTAGAGTATACATTCTGGTCTACTACACAGTCTAGTAGAGTATACAGTCTGTTCTAATACACCATCTGGTGTAGTATACAGTCTGTTATTGTATACAGTCTGGTGTAGTACACAGTCTGGTCTAGTATACAGTCTGGTCTAGTACACAGTCTGGTCTAGTATACAGTCTGGTCTAGTATACAGTCTGGTCTAGTACACAGTCCTGTCTAGTATACAGTCTGGTCTAGTATACAGTCTGGTCTAGTATACAGTCTGGTCTAGTATACAGTCTGGTAGAGTATACCGTCTGGTCTAGTACACTGTCTGGATGAGTATACAGTCTGTTCTAGTATACAGTCTGGTCTAGTATACAGTCTGGTCTAGTACACAGTCTGGTCTAGTATACAGTCTGGTCTAGTATACAGTCTGGTCTAGTATACAGTCTGGTAGAGTATACCGTCTGGTCTAGTACACAGTCTGGTCTAGTATACAGTCTGTTCTAGTACACAGTCTGGTAGATTATACCGTCTGTTCTAGTATACAGTCTGGTCTAGTATACAGTCTGGTCTAGTATACAGTCTGGTAAAGTATACAGTCTGGTAGAGTATACAGTATGGTCTCGTACACAGTCTGGTCGAGTATACAGCCTGGTCTAGTATACAGTCTGGTCTAGTACACAGTCTGGTGTAGTATACAGTCTGGTCTAGTACACATTCGGTGTAGTACACAGTATGTTCTGGTATGCAGTCTTGTCTAGTATACAGTCTGGTCTAGTATACAGTCTGGTAGAGTATACAGTCTGGTCTAGTACACAGTCTGGTCTAGTATACTGGCTGGTCTAGAATACAGTCTGGTAGAGTATACAGTCTATTCTAGTATACAGTCTGGTCTAGTATACAGTCTGTTATTGTGTACAGTGTTGTCGGATATACATTCGTCTAGCATACAGTTGTCTAGTATACAGTCCTCCAGTATACAGTCTGGTAGTGTATACAGTCTGGTCTAGTACACAGTCTGGTCTAGGACACAGTCTGGTCTAGTATACAGTCTGGTCTAGTATACAGTCTGGTCTAGTATACAGTCTGGTCTAGTATACAGTCTGGTCTAGTATACAGTCTGGTATAGTATACAGTCTGGTATAGTTTACAGTCTGGTATAGTATACAGTCTGGTAGAGTATACATTCTGGTCTACTACACAGTCTAGTAGAGTATACAGTCTGTTCTAATACACCATCTGGTGTAGTATACAGTCTGTTATTGTATACAGTCTGGTGTAGTACACAGTCTGGTCTAGTATACAGTCTGGTCTAGTACACAGTCTGGTCTAGTATACAGTCTGGTCTAGTATACAGTCTGGTCTAGTATACAGTCTGGTCTAGTATACAGTCTGGTCTAGTATACAGTCTGGTAGACTATACCGTCTGGTCTAGTACACAGTCTGGTCTAGTATACAGTCTGTTCTAGTACACAGTCTGGTAGATTATACCGTCTGTTCTAGTATACAGTCTGGTCTAGTATACAGTCTGGTAAAGTATACAGTCTGGTAAAGTATACAGTCTGGTAGAGTATACAGTATGGTCTCGTACACAGTCTGGTCGAGTATACAGCCTGGTCTAGTATACAGTCTGGTCTAGTACACAGTCTGGTGTAGTATACAGTCTGGTCTAGTACACATTCGGTGTAGTACACAGTATGTTCTGGTATGCAGTCTTGTCTAGTATACAGTCTGGTCTAGTATACAGTCTGGTAGAGTATACAGTCTGGTCTAGTACACAGTCTGGTCTAGTATACTGGCTGGTCTAGAATACAGTCTGGTAGAGTATACAGTCTATTCTAGTATACAGTCTGGTCTAGTATACAGTCTGTTATTGTGTACAGTGTTGTCGGGTATACATTCGTCTAGCATACAGTTGTCTAGTATACAGTCCTCCAGTATACAGTCTGGTAGTGTATACAGTCTGGTCTAGTACACAGTCTGGTCTAGTACACAGTCTGGTCTAGTATACAGTCTGGTCTAGTATACAGTCTGGTCTAGTATACAGTCTGGTCTAGTATACAGTCTGGTCTAGTATACAGTCTGGTCTAGTATACAGTCTGGTCTAGTAAACAGTATGGTCTTGTAAACAGTCTGGTCTACTACACAGTCTAGTAGAGTATACGGTCTGTTCTAATATACAGTCTGTTCTAATATACAGTCTTGTCTAGTATACAGGCTGGTCTAGTAAACAGTCTGGTCTGGTATGCAGTCTGGTCTAGTACGCAGTCTGGTCTAGTACACAGTCTGGTCTAGTACACAGTCTGGTAGAGTATTCAGTCTGTTATTGTGCACAGTCTGGTCTAGAACACAGTCTGGTCTAGTACACAGTCTGGTAGAGTATTCAGTCTGTTATTGTGCACACTCTGGTCTAGTATACAGTCTGGTCGAGTATACAGGCTGGTCTAGTATACAGTATGGTCTAGTATACTGTCTGGTCTAATATACAGTCTGGTCTATTTCACAGACTGGTCTAGTATACAGTCTGGTCTAGTATACAGTCTGGTCTATTTCGCAGACTGGTCTAGTACACAGTCCGGTCTAGTATACATTCTGGTCTACTACACAGTCTAGTAGAGTATACAGTCTGTTCTATTATACAGTCTGTTCTAGTACACAGGCTGTTATTGTGCACAGTCTGGTCTAGTTAACAGTCTGGTCTAGTTAACAGTCTGGTCTAGTATACAGTCTGTTCTAATATACAGTCTGGTCTAGTATACAGTCTTGTCTAGTATACATTCTGGTCTAGTATACAGTCATGTATACAGTCTGGTATAATATACAGTCTGGTCTAGTATACAGTCCGTACTAGTATACAGGCTGGTCTAGTATACAGTCTGGTCTAGTATGCAGTCTGGTCTAGTATGCAGTCTGGTCTAGTACGCAGTCTGGTCTGGTATACAGTCTGGTCTAATATACAGTCTTGTCTAGTATACATTCTGGTCTAGTATACAGTCATGTATACATTCTGGTATAATATACAGTCTGGTCTAGTATACAGTCCGTACTAGTATACAGGCTGGTCTAGTATACAGTCTGGTCTAGTATGCAGTCTGGTCTAGTATGCAGTCTGGTCTAGTATGCAGTCTGGTCTAGTATACAGTCTGGTCTAGTATACATCCTGGTCTACTATAAAGTCTGGTCTAGTACACAGTCTGGTCTAGTTCACAGTCTGGTTTAGTTCACAGTCTGGTCTAGTTCACAGTCTGGTCTAGTATACAGTCTGGTAGAGTATACAGTCTGGTAGAGTATACAGTCTGGTCTAGTATACAGTCTGGTCTAGTATACAGTCTGGTCTAGTATACAGTCTGGTCTAGTACACTGTCTGGACGAGTATACAGTCTGTTCTAGTATACAGTCTGGTCTAGTATACAGTCTGGTCTAGTATACAGTCTGGTCTAGTATACAGTCTGGTCTAGTATACAGTCTGGTCTAGTACACTGTCTGGACGATTATACAGTCTGTTCTAGTATACAGTCTGGTCTAGTATACAGTCTGGTCTAGTACACATCCTGGTCTAGTATACAGTCTGGTCTAGTATACAGTCTGGTCTAGTACACAGTCTGGTAGAGTATAGCGTCTGTTCTTGTAAACAGTCTGGTCTAGTATACAGTCTGGTCTAGTATACAGTCTGGTCTAATATACAGTCTGGTCTAGTTCACAGTATGGTCTAGTATACAGTCAGGTCTAGTATACAGTCTGGTCTAGTATACAGTCTGGTCTAGTTCACAGTCTGGTTTAGTTCACAGTCTGGTCTAGTATACAGTCTGGTAGAGTATACAGTCTGGTAGAGTATACAGTCTGGTCTAGTATACAGTCTGGTCTAGTACACATCCTGGTCTAGTATACAGTCTGGTCTAGTATACAGTCTGGTCTAGTATACAGTCTGGTAGAGTATAGCGTCTGTTCTTGTAAACAGTCTGGTCTAGTATACAGTCTGGTCTAGTTCACAGTCTGGTCTAGTATGCAGTCTGGTCTAGTTCACAGTCTGGTCTAGTTCACAGTCTGGTCTAGTACACAGTCTAGTCTAGTACACATCCTGGTCAGGTACACAGTCTTGTCTAGTATACATTCTGGTCTAGTATACAGTCATGTATACAGTCTGGTCTAGTATACAGTCTGGTCTAGTATACAGTCTGGTCTAGTATACAGTCTGGTCTAGTATACAGTCCGGTCTAGTATACAGTCTGGTCTAGAATACAGTCTGGTCTAGTTCACTGTCTGGTCTAGTATACAGTCTGGTCTATAATACAGTCTGGTCTTGTACACATCCTGGTCTAGTACACATCCTGGTCTAGTACACAGTCTGGTCTAGTATACAGTCTGGTCTAGTATACAGTCTGGTCTGTATACAGTCTGGTCTAATATACAGTCTGGTCTAGTTCACAGTCTGGTCTAGTATACAGTCTGGTCTAATATCTTGTCTGGTCTAGTATACAGTCTGGTAGAGTATACAGTCTGGTCTAGTATACAGTCTGGTCTAGTATACAGTCTGGTCTAGTATACAGTCTGGTCTAGTATACAGTCTGGTCTAGTATACAGTCTGGTCTAGTATACAGTCTGGTCTAATATACAGTCTGGTCTAGTATACAGTCTGGTCTAATATACAGTCTGGTCTAATATACAGTCTGGTCTAATATACAGTCTGGTAGAGTATACAGTCCGGTCTAGTATACAGTCCGGTCTACTATACAGTCTGGTCTAGTATACAGTCTGGTCTAATATACAGTCTGGTCTAGTATACAGTCTGGTCTAATATACAGTCTGGTCTAGTATACAGTCTAGTCTAGTATACAGTCTGGTCTAGTATACAGTCTGGTCTAGTATACAGTCTGGTCTAATATACAGTCTGGTCTAGTATACAGTTTGGTCTAATATACAGTCTGGTCTAGTATACAGTCTTGTCTAGTATACAGTCTGGTCTAGTAAACAGTCTGGTCTAGTAAACAGTCTGGTCTAGTATACAGTCTGGTCTAGTTCACATCCTGGTCTAGTATACAGTCTGGTCTAGTATACAGTCTGGTCTAGTATATTGTCTGGTCTACTATACAGTCTGATCTAGTACACAGTCTGGTGTAGTACACAGTCTGGTGTAGTACACAGTCTAGTCTAGTATACAGTCTGGTCTAGTATACAGTCTGGTCTAGTATACAGTCTGGTCTAGTACACAGTCTGGTCTAGTATACAGTCTGGTCTAGTACACAGTCTGGTCTAGTATACAGTCTGGTAGAGTATACAGTCTGGTCTAGTACACAGTCTAGTACACAGTCTAGTCTAGTATACAGTCTGTTCTAGTATACAGTCTGGTCTAGTACACAGTCTGGTCTAGTATACAGTCTGGTCTAGTACACAGTCTGGTCTAGTATACAGTCATGCATATAGTCTGGTCTAGTACACAGTCTGGTCTAATATACAGTCTGGTCTAGTATACAGTCTGGTCTAGTATACAGTCTGGTCTAGTATACAGTCTGGTCTAGTACACAGTCTGGTCTAGTACACAGTCTGGTCTAGTACACAGTCTGGTCTAGTATACAGTCTGGTCTAGTACACAGTCTGGTCTAGTACACAGTCTGGTCTAGTACACAGTCTGGTCTAATATACAGTCTGTCTAGTATACAGTCTGGTCTAGTATACAGTCTGGTCTAGTACACAGTCTGGTCTAGTATACAGTCTGGTAGAGTACACAGTCTGGTCTAGTATACAGTCTGGTCGAGTACACAGTCCGGTCTAGTATACAGTCTGGTCTAGTACACAGTCTGGTCTAGTATACAGTCTGGTCTAGTACACAGTCCGGTCTAGTATACAGTCTGGTCTAGTACACAGTCTGGTCTAGTATACAGTCTGGTAGAGTATACAGTCTGGTCTAGTATACAGTCTGTTCTAATATACAGTCTGGTCTAGTACACAGTCTAGTCTAGTCTAGTATACAGTCTGGTCTAGTACACAGTCTGGTCTAGTATACAGTCTGGTCTAGTATACAGTCTGGTCTAGTACACAGTCTGGTCTAGTATACAGTCTGGTCTAGTATACAGTCTGGTCTAGTACACAGTCTGGTCTAGTACACAGTCTGGTCTAGTATACAGTCTGGTCTAGTATACAGTCTGGTCTAGTATATAGTCTGGTCTAGTATACAGTCTGGTCTAGTATACAGTCTGGTCTAGTATACAGTCTGGTCTAGTACACAGTCTGGTCTACTATACAGTCTGGTCTAGTATACAGTCTGTTCTAGTATACAGTCTGGCCTAGTTTACAGTCTGGTAGAGTATAGAGTCTGTTTGAGAGACTGAAGAACGCAACAGTTACCAACACTAATTGAAATGTTATTTTTCCCAACGACCCATTTCATAGGACTGCTTCACTGACATCAGAACCCCCCAGTTTGGTGCCAACCCCTTCATTTCACCCATCTCAATCCCACTCCTGCCCCCAGTAGGGCTCCTTTGTCTGGGCTGTTTAGGCTGTGAGGTCGGCCTGATTTATCTGGCTGTCTCTGGGGCTTCCTGGGGTGATCAGTGGGACTGTGCCATGGAGAGGAATTAAACACTGTCATCACCCTCTCCTCTGCAGAGCACAACACTCCATCAACCAGACAGCAGGACCCAGCGTTCCCCCAGTGAAGTGAAACACACCAGAGACAGACAGACATGTAACTCCCTTTTGATGTGTCTGCCTGCCAGCCTGTCTGCCTGGCAGCCTGTTTGTCTGTCGCTGGGAAACCAGTGAACTTCTGAGTAAGAACACACCTGATAAGCCATGGTCTCTCTCACAACTCTCATGTCTCCTCTTCTACTTCCCTTGTGGTTCTTGTCAGATGTTGGAGGTGGGTTAATAGGAGGAAAGGAGGGAGAGGTGTCAGTGTGTATGGTAGTTTCCACAGAGAGGCAGAGCTGTGGGCCAGGTGTTAGTGTCACACCAGACTATCCAGCTCATCACTCTCTGGCCAGCAGAGCCTTAAGGACATTACAGCCATTATGTTGAACTGAAGCCTCACATGACCCCAGTTGACACTGGCTTGCTGTTCTGAACCCAGAGGTGCACCATCTGGTGCAGTGGTTCTCAAACCTCTCCTCAGGGATGCCCAGACTTTTCATTATTTTATGATAGCCCTGAGGTACTGTAGCCGGTGAGAAATGGCTAGCTAATTAGCGGTGCGCGCTTGTAACATTTCAATCGGTGACATCACTCGCTCTAAGACCTTGAAGTAGTTTCCCTTGCTCTGGCTTTTGTGGAGTGAATGGTAACAATGCTTAGTGGGAGGCAGTTGTTGATGTGTTCAGAGGGTCCCTGGTTCGAGCCCAGGTTGGGGCAAGGAGAGGAACGGGGGCAACACTGTTCCACTAGCTCACCTGATTAATCTAATCAAGGGCATGATGATTAGTTGACAAGTTGAATCAGGTGTGCTAGCTCTGGATTGGAGCAAATACATAGAACCACTGAGTGGCTCTGAGGAGAGGTCTGAGAACCACTGATATAGTGGATCTGAGGAGAGGTCTGAGAACCACTGATATAGTGGATCTGAGGAGAGGTCTGAGAACCACTGATATAGTGGATCTGAGGAGAGGTCTGAGAACCACTGATATAGTGGCTCTGAGGAGAGGTCTGAGAACCACTGATATAGTGGCTCTGAGGAGAGGTCTGAGAACCACTGATATAGTGGCTCTGAGGAGAGGCCTGAGAACCACTGATATAGTGGATCTGAGGACAGGTCTGAGAACCACTGATATAGTGGCTCTGAGGAGAGGTCTGAGAACCACTGATATAGTGGATCTGAGGAGAGGTCTGAGAACCACTGATATAGTGGCTCTGAGGAGAGGTCTGAGAACCACTGATATAGTGGATCTGAGGACAGGTCTGAGAACCACTGATATAGTGGATCTGAGGAGAGGTCTGAGAACCACTGATATAGTGGATCTGAGGAGAGGCCATGAAATGCTTTTTCCCATCTATCTCTCCCATAGTAGACCTCCTTAAAGTTCATATAGGAGTACCTTTCTCATGTAATTGATTCAAGCCGTTTCAGTATGCAATGTAATCGTATAGGAGCGGTGCTCTGTAAGATGGTAAGTGGTTGGGCATAGTGACATATTCAAAGAGGACTGAAGGAATTAAAGATAAATTAAATTCTTTATGTTGCCACTTTTCCATAGGAAATGAAAAATGACCTTTGATTCAAAAGCTCTAACTCTTTGTAGTGTTACAGCTGGGATTTCTCTTTCAAGGCACTCTCTCCCAGGTGTCAGAATATGAACTAATAAATGTTTTTTAGTGTTCCCCACTTGCATCTAGGGCTCTGATTCAAGTCAGACATGAATTCAAAACATGTGACAAACAACCACCCACACACACAGCCACAGCCCCCAACTCCATATAAATACTTTTAGCATTTTCACCTCATTGTTTGGAAGCTTTCCCAAGCTGTTATTCTTCTCACTGTAAACTAATGTAGTCGTATATCTGTCTGCAGGACTGAGGGGCCAGGTAACACATGTGCATATGGCATGTGTGGAGGCTGGCTCTAGATGTTACATAGGTCTCAGGGCTGTGAGTGAGTACAAAAGTGATGTGATTATGGCTAGGACTGTAGCTGGAGGGAGGGAGGGAGGGGCTGGTAGATTATTTTTCAAGGATTTTACTCTCCTGTTTAAATGTCACACGGTGGGTTGTTGATAATGTGTCCACCATTCTTTTTCAGAAAGGCATCTGGGAGCATGTGAAAGGATAGACATTTTACTTTAAATATCAAAAACTGGAGCTTCATCTAATTCCTATCGTGACCATGGGCACAATGCTGTTTTAAAGATCAGATTTGATTCTGTCCCTTTTGTGCACTTCTTTTCCCCCACACCCTCTCTCTGTCTCCCCCACACCCTCTCTCACACACACCCTCTCTGTCTCTCACACACACCCTCTCTCTGTCTCCCCCACACCCTCTCTCACACACACCCTCTCTGTCTCTCACACACACCCTCTCTCTGTCTCCCCCACACACCCTCTCTCTGTCTCCCCCACACCCTCTCTCACACACACCCTCTCTGTCTCTCACACACACCCTCTCTCTGTCTCCCCCACACCCTCTCTCACACACACTCTCTCTGTCTCTCACACACACTCTCTCTGTCTCTCACACACACTCTCTCTGTCTCACACATACACTCTCTCTGTCTCACACACACACTCTCTCTGTCTCTCACACACACTCTCTCTGTCTCTCACACACACTCTCTCTGTCTCTCACACACACTCTCTCTGTCTCTCACACACACTCTCTCTGTCTCTCACACACACTCTCTCTGTCTCTCACACACACTCTCTCTGTCTCTCACACACACTCGCTCTCTCCCCCACACCCTCTCTCACACACACTCTCTCTGTCTCTCACACACACTCTCTCTCTCTCTCACACACACTCGCTCTGTCTCTCACACTCTCTCTCTCTTTCTCTCTCTCTCTCTCATACTCTCTCTCTCACACTCACTTACACTCTCTCACACACACTCGCTCTGTCTCTCACACACAGTCTCTCTCTCACACTATCTCTGTCTCTCTCACACTCTCTCTCTCTTTCTCTCTCTCTCTCTCTCTCTCTCTCTCTCTCTCTCTCTCTCTCTCACACACTCGCTCTGTCTCTCTCACACTCTCTCTCTCTTTCTCTCTCTCTCTCATACTCTCTCTCTCTCTCTCACACACACTCTCTCTCACACACACCCTCTCTCACACACTCTATCTCTGTCTCTCTCACACTCTCTCTCTCTTTCTCTCTCTCTCTCATACTCTCTTTCTCTCACACACACTCGCTCTGTCTCTCTCACACTCTCTCTCTCTTTCTCTCTCTCTCTCATACTCTCTCTCTCTCTCTCACACACACTCTCTCTCACACACACTCTCTCTCACACACACTCTCTCTGTCTCCCCCACACCCTCTCTCACACACACTCGCTCTGTCTCTCTCACACACACTCGCTCTGTCTCTCTCACACTCTCTCTCTCTCTCTCTCACTCTCATATTCTCTCTCTCTCTCTCACACTCACTCACACTCTCTCACTCTCACTCTCTCTCTCAATTTCTCTCTCTCTCTCTCTCTCTCCTCCTGTTCCTCAGGTGGTACAACACATCGCCTGTCCAGAACTTCCAGATGAAGGCATAGTGAGGGCCAAAGTATTTAATTTAATAAGAGTTTTTGTCATGAGCAACATTTAGCCTTTTAGAACACACACTGAGTTTGGCTCAGTGAAGTGCCAGCAGTCTGTAACCACTGACTGCATGTTGGTCTGTCTACAGCTTTTATAGGCAAGTCAATTATATCAACTCACTTTTAAAGACACAACATATAGTATCTGGATGACCTTTTCCTCCGCTCTGTTTTACATCTGTCTCTGTCACGCCCTGACCTTAGAGAGCTTTTTTATGTCTCTATTTTGTTTGGTCAGGGTGTGAGTTGGGGTGGGAACTCTATGATTTTGTATTTATATGTTTTGGCCGGGTATGGTTCTCAATCAGGGACAGCTGTCTATCGTTGTCTCTGATTGGGAACCATACTTAGGTAGCCCTTTTCCCTCCTTTCAGTGTGGGAAGTTAACATTGTTTGTGGCACTTAGCCTTAAGCTTCACGGTTGTTTTGTATTGTTTATTGTTTTGTCGGCATGATCACCAAATAAAAGGAACATGTGCACTCACCACGCTGCGCTTTGGTCCTCTTCCTTTGACGGCCGTGACAGTCTCTCCTCCCCTCTGTTTTACATCTGTCTCTCCTCCGCTCTGTTTTACATCTGTCTCTCCTCCGCTCTGTTTTACATCTGTCTCTACTCATCTGTCTCTCCTCATCTGTCTCTCCTCCGCTCTGTTTTACATCTGTCTCTCCTCCCCTCTGTTTTACATCTGTCTCTCCTCATCTGTCTCTCCTCCCCTCTGTTTTACATCTGTCTCTCCTCCGCTCTGTTTTACATCTGTCTCTCCTCCGCTCTGTTTTACATCTGTCTCTACTCATCTGTCTCTCCTCATCTGTCTCTCCTCCGCTCTGTTTTACATCTGTCTCTCCTCCCCTCTGTTTTACATCTGTCTCTCCTCCGCACTGTTTTACATCTGTCTCTCCTCCCCTCTGTTTTACATCTGTCTCTCCTCCGCTCTGTTTTACATCTGTCTCTCCTCCGCTCTGTTTTACATCTGTCTCTCCTCATCTGTCTCTCCTCCGCTCTGTTTTACATCTGTCTCTCCTCATCTGTCTCTCCTCCGATCTGTTTTACATCTGTCTCTCCTCCCCTCTGTTTTACATCTGTCTCTCCTCCGCTCTGTTTTACATCTGTCTCTCCTCCCCTCTGTTTTACATCTGTCTCCTCATCTGTCTCTCCTCCCCTCTGTTTTACATCTCTCTCCTCATCTGTCTCTCCTCCCCTCTGTTTTACATCTGTCTCTCCTCCCCTCTGTTTTACATCTGTCTCTCCTCCGCTCTGTTTTACATCTGTCTCTCCTCATCTGTCTCTCCTCCCCTCTGTTTTACATCTGTCTCTCCTCCGCACTGTTTTACATCTGTCTCTCCTCCGCTCTATTTTACATATGTCTCTCCTCCGCTCTGTTTTACATCTGTCTCTCCTCCGCTCTGTTTTACATCTGTATCTCCTCCGCTCTGTTTTACATCTGGCTCCTCTCCGCTCTGTTTTACATCTGTCTCTCCTCCGCTCTGTTTTACATCTGTCGCTCCTCCGCTCTGTTTTACATCTGTCTCTCCTCCGCACTGTTTTACATCTGTCTCTCCTCATCTGTCTCTCCTCCCCTCTGTTTTACATCTGTCTCTCCTCCGCACTGTTTTACATCTGTCTCTCCTCATCTGTCTCTCCTCCCCTCTGTTTTACATCTGTCTCTCCTCATCTGTCTCTCCTCCGCTCTATTTTACATCTGTCTCTCCTCCCCTCTGTTTTACATCTGTCTCTCCTCCCCTCTGTTTTACATCTGTCTCTCCTCCCCTCTGTTTTACATCTGTCTCTCCTCCGCTCTGTTTTACATCTGTCTCTCATCTGTCTCTCCTCCGCTCTATTTTACATCTGTCTCTCCTCCCCTCTGTTTTACATCTGTCTCTCCTCCCCTCTGTTTTACATGTGTCTCTCCTCATCTGTCTCTCCTCCGCTCTGTTTTACATCTGTCTCTCCTCCCCTCTGTTTTACATCTGTCTCTCCTCATCTGTCTCTCCTCCGCTCTGTTTTACATCTGTCTCTCCTCCCCTCTGTTTTACATCTGTCTCTCCTCCGCTCTGTTTTACATCTGTCTCTCCTCATCTGTCTCTCCTCCGCTCTGTTTTACATCTGTCTCTCCTCCGCTCTGTTTTACATCTGTCTCTCCTCCGCTCTGTTTTACATCTGTCTCTCCTCCGCTCTGTTTTACATCTGTCTCTCCTCATCTGTCTCTCCTCCGCTCTGTTTTACATCTGTCTCTCCTCCGCTCTGTTTTACATCTGTCTCTCCTCCCCTCTGTTTTACATCTGTCTCTCCTCCGCTCTGTTTTACATCTGTCTCTCATCTGTCTCTCCTCCGCTCTATTTTACATCTGTCTCTCCTCCCCTCTGTTTTACATCTGTCTCTCCTCCCCTCTGTTTTACATGTGTCTCTCCTCATCTGTCTCTCCTCCCCTCTGTTTTACATCTGTCTCTCCTCCCCTCTGTTTTACATCTGTCTCTCCTCATCTGTCTCTCCTCCGCTCTGTTTTACATCTGTCTCTCCTCCCCTCTGTTTTACATCTGTCTCTCCTCCGCTCTGTTTTACATCTGTCTCTCCTCATCTGTCTCTCCTCCGCTCTGTTTTACATCTGTCTCTCCTCCGCTCTGTTTTACATCTGTCTCTCCTCCGCTCTGTTTTACATCTGTCTCTCCTCATCTGTCTCTCCTCTGCTGTCTCTCCTCATCTGTCTCTCCTCCGCTCTAATTTACATCTGTCTCTCCTCCCCTCTGTTTTACATCTGTCTCTCCTCCGCTCTGTTTTACATCTGTCTCTCCTCCCCTCTGTTTTACATCTGTCTCTCCTCCGCTCTGTTTTACATCTGTCTCTCCTCCCCTCTGTTTTACATCTGTCTCTCCTCATCTGTCTCTCCTCCGCTCTGTTTTACATCTGTCTCTCCTCCCCTCTGTTTTACATCTGTCTCTCCTCCGCTCTGTTTTACATCTGTCTCTCCTCATCTGTCTCTCCTCCGCTCTGTTTTACATCTGTCTCTCCTCCGCTCTGTTTTACATCTGTCTCTCCTCCGCTCTGTTTTACATCTGTCTCTCCTCATCTGTCTCTCCTCTGCTGTCTCTCCTCATCTGTCTCTCCTCCGCTCTAATTTACATCTGTCTCTCCTCCCCTCTGTTTTACATCTGTCTCTCCTCCGCTCTGTTTTACATCTGTCTCTCCTCCCCTCTGTTTTACATCTGTCTCTCCTCCGCTCTGTTTTACATCTGTCTCTCCTCCGCTCTGTTTTACATCTGTCTCTCCTCCGCTCTGTTTTACATCTGTCTCTCCTCCGCTCTGTTTTACATCTGTCTCTCCTCATCTGTCTCTCCTCCGCTCTGTTTTACATCTGTCTCTCCTCCGCTCTGTTTTACATCTGTCTCTCCTCCGCTCTGTTTTACATCTGTTTCTCCTCCGCTCTGTTTTACATCTGTCTCTCCTCATCTGTCTCTCCTCCGCTCTGTTTTACATCTGTCTCTCCTCATCTGTCTCTCCTCCACTCTGTTTTACATCTGTCTCTCCTCCGCTCTGTTTTACATCTGTCTCTCCTCCGCTCTGTTTTACATCTGTCTCTCCTCATCTGTCTCTCCTCCCCTCTGTTTTACATCTGTCTCTCCTCCGCTCTATTTTACATCTGTCTCTCCTCCCCTCTGTTTTACATCTGTCTCTCCTCCGCTCTGTTTTACATCTGTCTCTCCTCATCTGTCTCTCCTCCGCTCTGTTTTACATCTGTCTCTCCTCCGCTCTGTTTTACATCTGTCTCTCCTCCGCTCTGTTTTACATCTGTCTCTCCTCATCTTTCTCTCCTCCGCTCTGTTTTACATCTGTCTCTCCTCCGCTCTGTTTTACATCTGTCTCTCCTCCGCTCTGTTTAACATCTGTCTCTCCTCCGCTCTGTTTTACATCTGTCTCTCCTCATCTCTCTCCCCCGCTCTGTTTTACATCTGTCTCTCCTCCGCTCTGTTTTACATCTGTCTCTCCTCCGCTCTGTTTTACATCTGTCTCTCCTCATCTGTCTCTCCTCCGCTCTGTTTTACATCTGTCTCTCCTCCGCTCTGTTTTACATCTGTCTCTCCTCATCTGTCTCTCCTCCGCTCTGTTTTACATCTGTCTCTCCTCCCCTCTGTTTTACATCTGTCTCTCCTCCCCTCTGTTTTACATCTGTCTCTCCTCTGCTCTGTTTTACATCTGTCTCTCCTCATCTGTCTCTCCTCCGCTCTATTTTACATCTGTCTCTCCTCCCCTCTGTTTTACATCTGTCTCTCCTCCGCTCTGTTTTACATCTGTCTCTCCTCCCCTCTGTTTTACATCTGTCTCTCCTCATCTGTCTCTCCTCCCCTCTGTTTTACATCTGTCTCTCCTCCCCTCTGTTTTACATCTGTCTCTCCTCCCCTCTGTTTTACATCTGTCTCTCCTCCCCTCTGTTTTACATCTGTCTCTCCTCATCTGTCTCTCCTCTGCTCTGTTTTACATCTGTCTCTCCTCATCTGTCTCTCCTCCGCTCTATTTTACATCTGTCTCTCCTCCCCTCTGTTTTACATCTGTCTCTCCTCCCCTCTGTTTTACATGTGTCTCTCCTCATCTGTCTCTCCTCCCCTCTGTTTTACATCTGTCTCTCCTCCCCTCTGTTTTACATCTGTCTCTCCTCATCTGTCTCTCCTCCGCTCTGTTTTACATCTGTCTCTCCTCCCCTCTGTTTTACATCTGTCTCTCCTCCGCTCTGTTTTACATCTGTCTCTCCTCATCTGTCTCTCCTCCGCTCTGTTTTACATCTGTCTCTCCTCCGCTCTGTTTTACATCTGTCTCTCCTCCGCTCTGTTTACATCTGTCTCTCCTCCGCTCTGTTTTACATCTGTCTCTCCTCATCTGTCTCTCCTCTGCTGTCTCTCCTCATCTGTCTCTCCTCCGCTCTAATTTACATCTGTCTCTCCTCCCCTCTGTTTTACATCTGTCTCTCCTCCGCTCTGTTTTACATCTGTCTCTCCTCCCCTCTGTTTTACATCTGTCTCTCCTCCGCTCTGTTTTACATCTGTCTCTCCTCCGCTCTGTTTTACATCTGTCTCTCCTCCGCTCTGTTTTACATCTGTCTCTCCTCCGCTCTGTTTTACATCTGTCTCTCCTCATCTGTCTCTCCTCCGCTCTGTTTTACATCTGTCTCTCCTCCGCTCTGTTTTACATCTGTCTCTCCTCCGCTCTGTTTTACATCTGTTTCTCCTCCGCTCTGTTTTACATCTGTCTCTCCTCATCTGTCTCTCCTCCGCTCTGTTTTACATCTGTCTCTCCTCATCTGTCTCTCCTCCACTCTGTTTTACATCTGTCTCTCCTCCGCTCTGTTTTACATCTGTCTCTCCTCCGCTCTGTTTTACATCTGTCTCTCCTCATCTGTCTCTCCTCCCCTCTGTTTTACATCTGTCTCTCCTCCGCTCTATTTTACATCTGTCTCTCCTCCCCTCTGTTTTACATCTGTCTCTCCTCCGCTCTGTTTTACATCTGTCTCTCCTCATCTGTCTCTCCTCCGCTCTGTTTTACATCTGTCTCTCCTCCGCTCTGTTTTACATCTGTCTCTCCTCCGCTCTGTTTTACATCTGTCTCTCCTCATCTGTCTCTCCTCCGCTCTGTTTTACATCTGTCTCTCCTCCGCTCTGTTTTACATCTGTCTCTCCTCCGCTCTGTTTTACATCTGTCTCTCCTCCGCTCTGTTTTACATCTGTCTCTCCTCATCTCTCTCCTCCGGCTCTGTTTTACATCTGTCTCTCCTCCGCTCTGTTTTACATCTGTCTCTCCTCCGCTCTGTTTTACATCTGTCTCTCCTCATCTGTCTCTCCTCCGCTCTGTTTTACATCTGTCTCTCCTCCGCTCTGTTTTACATCTGTCTCTCCTCATCTGTCTCTCCTCCGCTCTGTTTTACATCTGTCTCTCCTCCCCTCTGTTTTACATCTGTCTCTCCTCCCCTCTGTTTTACATCTGTCTCTCCTCATCTGTCTCTCCTCCCCTCTGTTTTACATCTGTCTCTCCTCATCTGTCTCTCCTCCGCTCTGTTTTACATCTGTCTCTCCTCCCCTCTGTTTTACATCTGTCTCTCCTCCGCTCTGTTTTACATCTGTCTCTCCTCATCTGTCTCTCCTCCCCTCTGTTTTACATCTGTCTCTCCTCATCTGTCTCTCCTCCCCTCTGTTTTACATCTGTCTCTCCTCATCTGTCTCTCCTCCCCTCTGTTTTACATCTGTCTCTCCTCCCCTCTGTTTTACATCTGTCTCTCCTCCCCTCTGTTTTACATCTGTCTCTCCTCATCTGTCTCTCCTCCGCTCTGTTTTACATCTGTCTCTCCTCCCCTCTGTTTTACATCTGTCTCTCCTCCCCTCTGTTTTACATCTGTCTCTCCTCATCTGTCTCTCCTCCCCTCTGTTTTACATCTGTCTCTCCTCCGCTCTGTTTTACATCTGTCTCTCCTCCCCTCTGTTTTACATCTGTCTCTCCTCCCCTCTGTTTTACATCTGTCTCTCCTCCGCACTGTTTTACATCTGTCTCTCCTCATCTGTCTCTCCTCCGCTCTGTTTTACATCTGTCTCTCCTCCGCTCTGTTTTACATCTGTCTCTCCTCCTGTTACGTTCCCCAGTTTCTATGTTCTGTTTTGTATTTGAGTGTGTGTTTCAGGAGGTGGCTTCCGGAAGTACTCCCCAACCAGCTGATTGGTCTACCCCAGGCTAATTGGTGATTGGAGCTGACCCCGCCCCCTCGTCAAGAAGCAGCTGACACTAATCACCATTGCCACCTGAAGATAAAAGCCAGTGTTCTGCCCAAGAGGGGAGAGAGAAGATAGGGAGAGAGAGGAGATGAGATTTGGAGTAGAGATTTGGAGATTGAGAGAGAAAAATTAGATTGTGATATAGTGTGGGTTGTGTATCAGAAAGTGTGGTATGTACTGTTGTTGTTGGCAGCAGTTTTTCTATGTCCTGTGTTTGTGAGTGTTTGTGAAATCATTAATAATTACTCGGTTTCATTTGTTCCCAGGGGGGAAGGAGAAGGCACTTTGGGAGTGCTTAGGCAAGAGGCCCGTGGGCATACATATACCCGTAGTATATTTACTGTCTAGGCACACTAGGTAAGACCTGGGCGGACCACCCCCTGTATTTTGGTTAGGGCACCAGACGGTGCTAAGTTAGGTAAGTTAAGTGGGTAGGCAGGTTAGATAGGAGAGGGGGAACTTTGATATTTACTTTCTTTGCTTTGGTTCCGTCCAGCCCCTTTTCCCCATATTACCGTGTAAGAAAATAAATTGTAGTAAACGGTAAATTCTGCTTTTGTGTCATCCTTACTCGCACCTACAGTCCATGCCTCTTGCACTTCAGAGAGTTGAGTTATAGCAGGGAGTTGCGTTCCCTCTTCTCAGAGGCGTGCGTAACACCTCCCCTCTGTTTTACATCTGTCTCTCCTCATCTGTCTCTCCTCCGCTCTGTTTTACATCTGTCTCTCCTCCCCTCTGTTTTACATCTGTCTCTCCTCCGCACTGTTTTACATCTGTCTCTCCTCATCTGTCTCTCCTCCGCTCTGTTTTACATCTGTCTCTCCTCCGCTCTGTTTTACATCTGTCTCTCCTCCCCTCTGTTTTACATCTGTCTCTCCTCATCTGTCTCTCCTCCGCACTGTTTTACATCTGTCTCTCCTCCCCTCTGTTTTACATCTGTCTCTCCTCATCTGTCTCTCCTCCGCTCTGTTTTACATCTGTCTCTCCTCCCCTCTGTTTTACATCTGTCTCTCCTCCCCTCTGTTTTACATCTGTCTCTCCTCCCCTCTGTTTTACATCTGTCTCTCCTCCCCTCTTTTTTACATCTGTCTCTCCTCCCCTCTGTTTTACATCTGTCTCTCCTCCCCTCTGTTTTACATCTGTCTCTCCTCCCCTCTGTTTTACATCTGTCTCTCCTCCCCTCTGTTTTACATCTGTCTCTCCTCATCTGTCTCTCCTCTGCTCTGTTTTACATCTGTCTCTCCTCATCTGTCTCTCTTCCGCTCTGTTTTACATCTGTCTCTCCTCCCCTCTGTTTTACATCTGTCTCTCCTCCCCTCTGTTTTACATCTGTCTCTCCTCCCCTCTGTTTTACATCTGTCTCTCCTCATCTGTCTCTCCTCCGCTCTGTTTTACATCTGTCTCTCCTCATCTGTCTCTGCTCCCCTCTGTTTTACATCTGTCTCTCCTCATCTGTCTCTCCTCCCCTCTGTTTTACATCTGTCTCTCCTCCCCTCTGTTTTACATCTGTCTCTCCTCCGCTCTGTTTTACATCTGTCTCTCCTCATCTGTCTCTCCTCCCCTCTGTTTTACATCTGTCTCTCCTCATCTGTCTCTCCTCCCCTCTGTTTTACATCTGTCTCTCCTCCCCTCTGTTTTACATCTGTCTCTCCTCCCCTCTGTTTTACATCTGTCTCTCCTCATCTGTCTCTCCTCCGCTCTGTTTTACATCTGTCTCTCCTCCCCTCTGTTTTACATCTGTCTCTCCTCCCCTCTGTTTTACATCTGTCTCTCCTCATCTGTCTCTCCTCCCCTCTGTTTTACATCTGTCTCTCCTCCGCTCTGTTTTACATCTGTCTCTCCTCCCCTCTGTTTTACATCTGTCTCTCCTCCCCTCTGTTTTACATCTGTCTCTCCTCCGCACTGTTTTACATCTGTCTCTCCTCATCTGTCTCTCCTCCGCTCTGTTTTACATCTGTCTCTCCTCCGCTCTGTTTTACATCTGTCTCTCCTCCTGTTACGTTCCCCAGTTTCTATGTTCTGTTTTGTATTTGAGTGTGTGTTTCAGGAGGTGGCTTCCGGAAGTACTCCCCAACCAGCTGATTGGTCTACCCCAGGCTAATTGGTGATTGGAGCTGACCCCGCCCCCTCGTCAAGAAGCAGCTGACACTAATCACCATTGCCACCTGAAGATAAAAGCCAGTGTTCTGCCCAAGAGGGGAGAGAGAAGATAGGGAGAGAGAGGAGATGAGATTTGGAGTAGAGATTTGGAGATTGAGAGAGAAAAATTAGATTGTGATATAGTGTGGGTTGTGTATCAGAAAGTGTGGTATGTACTGTTGTTGTTGGCAGCAGTTTTTCTATGTCCTGTGTTTGTGAGTGTTTGTGAAATCATTAATAATTACTCGGTTTCATTTGTTCCCAGGGGGGAAGGAGAAGGCACTTTGGGAGTGCTTAGGCAAGAGGCCCGTGGGCATACATATACCCGTAGTATATTTACTGTCTAGGCACACTAGGTAAGACCTGGGCGGACCACCCCCTGTATTTTGGTTAGGGCACCAGACGGTGCTAAGTTAGGTAAGTTAAGTGGGTAGGCAGGTTAGATAGGAGAGGGGGAACTTTGATATTTACTTTCTTTGCTTTGGTTCCGTCCAGCCCCTTTTCCCCATATTACCGTGTAAGAAAATAAATTGTAGTAAACGGTAAATTCTGCTTTTGTGTCATCCTTACTCGCACCTACAGTCCATGCCTCTTGCACTTCAGAGAGTTGAGTTATAGCAGGGAGTTGCGTTCCCTCTTCTCAGAGGCGTGCGTAACACCTCCCCTCTGTTTTACATCTGTCTCTCCTCATCTGTCTCTCCTCCGCTCTGTTTTACATCTGTCTCTCCTCCCCTCTGTTTTACATCTGTCTCTCCTCCGCACTGTTTTACATCTGTCTCTCCTCATCTGTCTCTCCTCCGCTCTGTTTTACATCTGTCTCTCCTCCGCTCTGTTTTACATCTGTCTCTCCTCCCCTCTGTTTTACATCTGTCTCTCCTCATCTGTCTCTCCTCCGCACTGTTTTACATCTGTCTCTCCTCCCCTCTGTTTTACATCTGTCTCTCCTCATCTGTCTCTCCTCCGCTCTGTTTTACATCTGTCTCTCCTCCCCTCTGTTTTACATCTGTCTCTCCTCCCCTCTGTTTTACATCTGTCTCTCCTCCCCTCTGTTTTACATCTGTCTCTCCTCCCCTCTTTTTTACATCTGTCTCTCCTCCCCTCTGTTTTACATCTGTCTCTCCTCCCCTCTGTTTTACATCTGTCTCTCCTCCCCTCTGTTTTACATCTGTCTCTCCTCCCCTCTGTTTTACATCTGTCTCTCCTCATCTGTCTCTCCTCTGCTCTGTTTTACATCTGTCTCTCCTCATCTGTCTCTCTTCCGCTCTGTTTTACATCTGTCTCTCCTCCCCTCTGTTTTACATCTGTCTCTCCTCCCCTCTGTTTTACATCTGTCTCTCCTCCCCTCTGTTTTACATCTGTCTCTCCTCATCTGTCTCTCCTCCGCTCTGTTTTACATCTCTCTCCTCATCTGTCTCTGCTCCCCTCTGTTTTACATCTGTCTCTCCTCATCTGTCTCTCCTCCCCTCTGTTTTACATCTGTCTCTCCTCCCCTCTGTTTTACATCTGTCTCTCCTCCGCTCTGTTTTACATCTGTCTCTCCTCATCTGTCTCTCCTCCCCTCTGTTTTACATCTGTCTCTCCTCATCTGTCTCTCCTCCGCTCTGTTTTACATCTGTCTCTCCTCCGCTCTGTTTTACATCTGTCTCTCCTCCCCTCTGTTTTACATCTGTCTCTCCTCCCCTCTGTTTTACATCTGTCTCTCCTCCGCACTGTTTTACATCTGTCTCTCCTCATCTGTCTCTCCTCCGCTCTGTTTTACATCTGTCTCTCCTCCCCTCTGTTTTACATCTGTCTCTCCTCCCCTCTTTTTTACATCTGTCTCTCCTCCCCTCTGTTTTACATCTGTCTCTCCTCCCCTCTGTTTTACATCTGTCTCTCCTCCCCTCTGTTTTACATCTGTCTCTCCTCCCCTCTGTTTTACATCTGTCTCTCCTCCCCTCTGTTTTACATCTGTCTCTCCTCCCCTCTGTTTTACATCTGTCTCTCCTCATCTGTCTCTCCTCTGCTCTGTTTTACATCTGTCTCTGCTCATCTGTCTCTCTTCCGCTCTGTTTTACATCTGTCTCTCCTCCCCTCTGTTTTACATCTGTCTCTCCTCCCCTCTGTTTTACATCTGTCTCTCCTCATCTGTCTCTCCTCCGCTCTGTTTTACATCTGTCTCTCCTCCCCTCTGTTTTACATCTGTCTCTCCTCATCTGTCTCTCCTCCGCTCTGTTTTACATCTGTCTCTCCTCCGCTCTGTTTTACATCTGTCTCTCCTCCCCTCTGTTTTACATCTGTCTCTCCTCCCCTCTGTTTTACATCTGTCTCTCCTCCCCTCTGTTTTACATCTGTCTCTCCTCATCTGTCTCTCCTCCGCTCTGTTTTACATCTGTCTCTCCTCCCCTCTGTTTTACATCTGTCTCTCCTCATCTGTCTCTCCTCCGCTCTGTTTTACATCTGTCTCTCCTCCGCTCTGTTTTACATCTGTCTCTCCTCCCCTCTGTTTTACATCTGTCTCTCCTCCCCTCTGTTTTACATCTGTCTCTCCTCCCCTCTGTTTTACATCTGTCTCTCCTCCCCTCTGTTTTACATCTGTCTCTCCTCCCCTCTGTTTTACATCTGTCTCTCCTCCCCTCTGTTTTACATCTGTCTCTCCTCCCCTCTGTTTTACATCTGTCTCTCCTCCGCTCTGTTTTACATCTGTCTCTCCTCCCCTCTGTTTTACATCTGTCTCTCCTCCGCTCTGTTTTACATCTGTCTCTCCTCATCTGTCTCTCCTCCGCTCTGTTTTACATCTGTCTCTGCTCCGCTCTGTTTTACATCTGTCTCTCCTCCCCTCTGTTTTACATCTGTCTCTCCTCCCCTCTGTTTTACATCTGTCTCTCCTCCGCACTGTTTTACATCTGTCTCTCCTCATCTGTCTCTCCTCCGCTCTGTTTTACATCTGTCTCTCCTCCGCTCTGTTTTACATCTGTCTCTCCTCCCCTCTGTTTTACATCTGTCTCTCCTCATCTGTCTCTCCTCCGCTCTGTTTTACATCTGTCTCTCCTCCGCACTGTTTTACATCTGTCTCCTCATCTGTCTCTCCTCATCTGTCTCTCCTCATCTGTCTCTCCTCCCCTCTGTTTTACATCTGTCTCTCCTCCCCTCTGTTTTACATCTGTCTCTCCTCCCCTCTGTTTTACGTCTGTCTCTCCTCCCCTCTGTTTTACATCTGTCTCTCCTCCCCTCTGTTTTACATCTGTCTCTCCTCCCCTCTGTTTTACATCTGTCTCTCCTCATCTGTCTCTCCTCCGCTCTGTTTTACATCTGTCTCTCCTCATCTGTCTCTCCTCCCCTCTGTTTTACATCTGTCTCTCCTCTGCTCTGTTTTACATCTGTCTCTCCTCCCCTCTGTTTTACATCTGTCTCTCCTCCGCTCTGTTTTACATCTGTCTCTCCTCATCTGTCTCTCCTCCACTCTGTTTTACTTTTGTCTCTCCTCCGCTCTGTTTTACATCTGTCTCTCCTCCCCTCTGTTTTATATCTGTCTCTCCTCCCCTCTGTTTTACATCTGTCTCTCCTCCGCACTGTTTTACATCTGTCTCTCCTCATCTGTCTCTCCTCCGCTCTGTTTTACATCTGTCTCTCCTCCGCTCTGTTTTACATCTGTCTCTCCTCCCCTCTGTTTTACATCTGTCTCTCCTCATCTGTCTCTCCTCCGCTCTGTTTTACATCTGTCTCTCCTCCGCACTGTTTTACATCTGTCTCTCCTCATCTGTCTCTCCTCATCTGTCTCTCCTCCCCTCTGTTTTACATCTGTCTCTCCTCCCCTCTGTTTTACATCTGTCTCTCCTCCCCTCTGTTTTACATCTGTCTCTCCTCCCCTCTGTTTTACATCTGTCTCTCCTCATCTGTCTCTCCTCTGCTCTGTTTTACATCTGTCTCTGCTCATCTGTCTCTCTTCCGCTCTGTTTTACATCTGTCTCTCCTCCCCTCTGTTTTACATCTGTCTCTCCTCCCCTCTGTTTTACATCTGTCTCTCCTCCCCTCTGTTTTACATCTGTCTCTCCTCATCTGTCTCTCCTCCGCTCTGTTTTACATCTGTCTCTCCTCATCTGTCTCTGCTCCCCTCTGTTTTACATCTGTCTCTCCTCCGCTCTGTTTTACATCTGTCTCTCCTCCCCTCTGTTTTAAATCTGTCTCTCCTCCGCTCTGTTTTACATCTGTCTCTCCTCACCTGTCTCTCCTCCGCTCTGTTTTACATCTGTCTCTCCTCCGCTCTGTTTTACATCTGTCTCTCCTCCCCTCTGTTTTACATCTGTCTCTCCTCCCCTCTGTTTTACATCTGTCTCTCCTCATCTGTCTCTCCTCTGCTCTGTTTTACATCTGTCTCTGCTCATCTGTCTCTCTTCCGCTCTGTTTTACATCTGTCTCTCCTCCCCTCTGTTTTACATCTGTCTCTCCTCCCCTCTGTTTTACATCTGTCTCTCCTCCCCTCTGTTTTACATCTGTCTCTCCTCATCTGTCTCTCCTCCGCTCTGTTTTACATCTGTCTCTCCTCATCTGTCTCTGCTCCCCTCTGTTTTACATCTGTCTCTCCTCCGCTCTGTTTTACATCTGTCTCTCCTCCCCTCTGTTTTACATCTGTCTCTCCTCCGCTCTGTTTTACATCTGTCTCTCCTCATCTGTCTCTCCTCCGCTCTGTTTTACATCTGTCTCTCCTCCGCTCTGTTTTACATCTGTCTCTCCTCCCTTCTGTTTTACATCTGTCTCTCCTCCCCTCTGTTTTACATCTGTCTCTCCTCCGCACTGTTTTACATCTGTCTCTCCTCATCTGTCTCTCCTCCGCTCTGTTTTACATCTGTCTCTCCTCCGCTCTGTTTTACATCTGTCTCTCCTCCCCTCTGTTTTACATCTGTCTCTCCTCATCTGTCTCTCCTCCGCTCTGTTTTACATCTGTCTCTCCTCCGCACTGTTTTACATCTGTCTCCTCATCTGTCTCTCCTCATCTGTCTCTCCTCATCTGTCTCTCCTCCCCTCTGTTTTACATCTGTCTCTCCTCCCCTCTGTTTTACATCTGTCTCTCCTCCCCTCTGTTTTACATCTGTCTCTCCTCCCCTCTGTTTTACATCTGTCTCTCCTCCCCTCTGTTTTACATCTGTCTCTCCTCATCTGTCTCTCCTCCGCTCTGTTTTACATCTGTCTCTCCTCATCTGTCTCTCCTCCCCTCTGTTTTACATCTGTCTCTCCTCTGCTCTGTTTTACATCTGTCTCTCCTCCCCTCTGTTTTACATCTGTCTCTCCTCCGCTCTGTTTTACATCTGTCTCTCCTCATCTGTCTCTCCTCCGCTCTGTTTTACATCTGTCTCTCCTCCGCTCTGTTTTACATCTGTCTCTCCTCCCCTCTGTTTTATATCTGTCTCTCCTCCCCTCTGTTTTACATCTGTCTCTCCTCCGCACTGTTTTACATCTGTCTCTCCTCATCTGTCTCTCCTCCGCTCTGTTTTACATCTGTCTCTCCTCATCTGTCTCTGCTCCCCTCTGTTTTACATCTGTCTCTCCTCCGCTCTGTTTTACATCTGTCTCTCCTCCCCTCTGTTTTACATCTGTCTCTCCTCCGCTCTGTTTTACATCTGTCTCTCCTCACCTGTCTCTCCTCCGCTCTGTTTTACATCTGTCTCTCCTCCGCTCTGTTTTACATCTGTCTCTCCTCCCCTCTGTTTTACATCTGTCTCTCCTCCCCTCTGTTTTACATCTGTCTCTCCTCATCTGTCTCTCCTCTGCTCTGTTTTACATCTGTCTCTGCTCATCTGTCTCTCTTCCGCTCTGTTTTACATCTGTCTCTCCTCCCCTCTGTTTTACATCTGTCTCTCCTCCCCTCTGTTTTACATCTGTCTCTCCTCCCCTCTGTTTTACATCTGTCTCTCCTCATCTGTCTCTCCTCCGCTCTGTTTTACATCTGTCTCTCCTCATCTGTCTCTGCTCCCCTCTGTTTTACATCTGTCTCTCCTCCGCTCTGTTTTACATCTGTCTCTCCTCCCCTCTGTTTTACATCTGTCTCTCCTCCGCTCTGTTTTACATCTGTCTCTCCTCATCTGTCTCTCCTCCGCTCTGTTTTACATCTGTCTCTCCTCCGCTCTGTTTTACATCTGTCTCTCCTCCCTTCTGTTTTACATCTGTCTCTCCTCCCCTCTGTTTTACATCTGTCTCTCCTCCGCACTGTTTTACATCTGTCTCTCCTCATCTGTCTCTCCTCCGCTCTGTTTTACATCTGTCTCTCCTCCGCTCTGTTTTACATCTGTCTCTCCTCCCCTCTGTTTTACATCTGTCTCTCCTCATCTGTCTCTCCTCCGCTCTGTTTTACATCTGTCTCCTCATCTGTCTCTCCTCATCTGTCTCTCCTCATCTGTCTCTCCTCCCCTCTGTTTTACATCTGTCTCTCCTCCCCTCTGTTTTACATCTGTCTCTCCTCCCCTCTGTTTTACATCTGTCTCTCCTCCCCTCTGTTTTACATCTGTCTCTCCTCCCCTCTGTTTTACATCTGTCTCTCCTCATCTGTCTCTCCTCCGCTCTGTTTTACATCTGTCTCTCCTCATCTGTCTCTCCTCCCCTCTGTTTTACATCTGTCTCTCCTCTGCTCTGTTTTACATCTGTCTCTCCTCATCTGTCTCTCCTCCCCTCTGTTTTACATCTGTCTCTCCTCTGCTCTGTTTTACATCTGTCTCTCCTCATCTGTCTCTCCTCCGCTCTGTTTTACATCTGTCTCCTCATCTGTCTCTCCTCATCTGTCTCTCCTCATCTGTCTCTCCTCCCCTCTGTTTTACATCTGTCTCTCCTCCCCTCTGTTTTACATCTGTCTCTCCTCCCCTCTGTTTTACATCTGTCTCTCCTCCCCTCTGTTTTACATCTGTCTCTCCTCCCCTCTGTTTTACATCTGTCTCTCCTCATCTGTCTCTCCTCCGCTCTGTTTTACATCTGTCTCTCCTCATCTGTCTCTCCTCCCCTCTGTTTTACATCTGTCTCTCCTCTGCTCTGTTTTACATCTGTCTCTCCTCCCCTCTGTTTTACATCTGTCTCTCCTCCGCTCTGTTTTACATCTGTCTCTCCTCATCTGTCTCTCCTCCGCTCTGTTTTACATCTGTCTCTCCTCCGCTCTGTTTTACATCTGTCTCTCCTCCCCTCTGTTTTATATCTGTCTCTCCTCCCCTCTGTTTTACATCTGTCTCTCCTCCGCACTGTTTTACATCTGTCTCTCCTCATCTGTCTCTCCTCCGCTCTGTTTTACATCTGTCTCTCCTCCGCTCTGTTTTACATCTGTCTCTCCTCCCCTCTGTTTTACATCTGTCTCTCCTCATCTGTCGCTCCTCCGCTCTGTTTTACATCTGTCTCTCCTCCGCACTGTTTTACATCTGTCTCTCCTCATCTGTCTCTCCTCATCTGTCTCTCCTCATTTGTCTCTCCTCCCCTCTGTTTTACATCTGTCTCTCCTCCCCTCTGTTTTACATCTGTCTCTCCTCCCCTCTGTTTTACATCTGTCTCTCCTCCCCTCTGTTTTACATCTGTCTCTCCTCCCCTCTGTTTTACATCTGTCTCTCCTCCCCTCTGTTTTACATCTGTCTCTCCTCCCCTCTGTTTTACATCTGTCTCTCCTCATCTGTCTCTCCTCCGCTCTGTTTTACATCTGTCTCTCCTCCCCTCTGTTTTACATCTGTCTCTCATCCCCTCTGTTTTACATCTGTCTCTCCTCCCCTCTGTTTTACATCTGTCTCTCCTCCCCTCTGTTTTACATCTGTCTCTCCTCATCTGTCTCTCCTCCGCTCTGTTTTACATCTGTCTCTCCTCCGCTCTGTTTTACATCTGTCTCTCCTCCCCTCTGTTTTACATCTGTCTCTCCTCATCTGTCTCTCCTCCCCTCTGTTTTACATCTGTCTCTCCTCATCTGTCTCTCCTCTGCTCTGTTTTACATCTGTCTCTCCTCATCTGTCTCTCTTCCGCTCTGTTTTACATCTGTCTCTCCTCCCCTCTGTTTTACATCTGTCTCTCCTCCCCTCTGTTTTACATCTGTCTCTCCTCCCCTCTGTTTTACATCTGTCTCTCCTCCCCTCTGTTTTACATCTGTCTCTCCTCCTCTGTCTCTCCTCTGCTCTGTTTTACATCTGTCTCTCCTCATCTGTCTCTCTTCCGCTCTGTTTTACATCTGTCTCTCCTCCCCTCTGTTTTACATCTGTCTCTCCTCCCCTCTGTTTTACATCTGTCTCTCCTCATCTGTCTCTCCTCCGCTCTGTTTTACATCTGTCTCTACTCCGCTCTGTTTTACATCTGTCTCTCCTCCCCTCTGTTTTACATCTGTCTCTCCTCCCCTCTTTTTTACATCTGTCTCTCCTCCCCTCTGTTTTACATCTGTCTCTCCTCCCCTCTGTTTTACATCTGTCTCTCCTCCCCTCTGTTTTACATCTGTCTCTCCTCCGCTCTGTTTTACATCTGTCTCTCCTCATCTGTCTCTCCTCTGCTCTGTTTTACATCTGTCTCTCCTCATCTGTCTCTCTTCCGCTCTGTTTTACATCTGTCTCTCCTCCCCTCTGTTTTACATCTGTCTCTCTTCCCCTCTGTTTTACATCTCTCTCCTCATCTGTCTCTCCTCCGCTCTGTTTTACATCTGTCTCTCCTCATCTGTCTCTGCTCCCCTCTGTTTTACATCTGTCTCTCCTCATCTGTCTCTCCTCCGCTCTGTTTTACATCTTTCTCTCCTCCGCTCTGTTTTACATCTGTCTCTCCTCCCCTCTGTTTTACATCTGTCTCTCCTCCGCTCTGTTTTACATCTGTCTCTCCTCATCTGTCTCTCCTCCGCTCTGTTTTACATCTGTCTCTCCTCCGCTCTGTTTTACATCTGTCTCTCCTCCCCTCTGTTTTACATCTGTCTCTCCTCCCCTCTGTTTTACATCTGTCTCTCCTCCGCACTGTTTTACATCTGTCTCTCCTCATCTGTCTCTCCTCCGCTCTGTTTTACATCTGTCTCTCCTCCGCTCTGTTTTACATCTGTCTCTCCTCCCCTCTGTTTTACATCTGTCTCTCCTCATCTGTCTCTCCTCCGCTCTGTTTTACATCTGTCTCTCCTCCCCTCTGTTTTACATCTGTCTCTCCTCCGCTCTGTTTTACATCTGTCTCTCCTCCCCTCTGTTTTACATCTGTCTCTCCTCATCTGTCTCTCCTCCGCTCTGTTTTACATCTGTCTCTCCTCCGCACTGTTTTACATCTGTCTCTCCTCATCTGTCTCTCCTCATCTGTCTCTCCTCATCTGTCTCTCCTCATCTGTCTCTCCTCCCCTCTGTTTTACATCTGTCTCTCCTCCCCTCTGTTTTACATCTGTCTCTCCTCCCCTCTGTTTTACATCTGTCTCTCCTCCCCTCTGTTTTACATCTGTCTCTCCTCCCCTCTGTTTTACATCTGTCTCTCCTCCCCTCTGTTTTACATCTGTCTCTCCTCCCCTCTGTTTTACATCTGTCTCTCCTCCCCTCTGTTTTACATCTGTCTCTCCTCATCTGTCTCTCCTCCGCTCTGTTTTAGATCTTTCTCTCCTCCCCTCTGTTTTACATCTGTCTCTCCTCCCCTCTGTTTTACATCTGTCTCTCCTCCCCTCTGTTTTACATCTGTCTCTCCTCCCCTCTGTTTTACATCTGTCTCTCCTCCCCTCTGTTTTACATCTGTCTCTCCTCCCCTCTGTTTTACATCTGTCTCTCCTCCCCTCTGTTTTACATCTGTCTCTCCTCATCTGTCTCTCCTCCGCTCTGTTTTACATCTGTCTCTCCTCCGCTCTGTTTTACATCTGTCTCTCCTCCCCTCTGTTTTACATCTGTCTCTCCTCCGCTCTGTCTCTCCTCATCTGTCTCTCCTCCCCTCTGTTTTACATCTGTCTCTCCTCATCTGTCTCTCCTCCGCTCTGTTTTACATCTGTCTCTCCTCCGCTCTGTTTTACATCTGTCTCTCCTCCGCTCTGTTTTACATCTGTCTCTCCTCCCCTCTGTTTTACATCTGTCTCTCCTCCCCTCTGTTTTACATCTGTCTCTCCTCCCCTCTGTTTTACATCTGTCTCTCCTCCCCTCTGTTTTACATCTGTCTCTCCTCATCTGTCTCTCCTCCGCTCTGTTTTACATCTGTCTCTCCTCCGCTCTGTTTTACATCTGTCTCTCCTCCCCTCTGTTTTACATCTGTCTCTCCTCCCCTCTGTTTTACATCTGTCTCTCCTCCTCTCTGTTTTACATCTGTCTCTCCTCCCCTCTGTTTTACATCTGTCTCTCCTCATCTGTCTCTCTTCCGCTCTGTTTTACATCTGTCTCTCCTCCCCTCTGTTTTACATCTGTCTCTCCTCCCCTCTGTTTTACATCTGTCTCTCCTCCCCTCTGTTTTACATCTGTCTCTCCTCATCTGTCTCTCCTCCGCTCTGTTTTACATCTGTCTCTCCTCATCTGTCTCTGCTCCCCTCTGTCTTACATCTGTCTCTCCTCATCTGTCTCTCCTCCCCTCTGTTTTACATCTGTCTCTCCTCCGCTCTGTTTTACATCTGTCTCTCCTCCGCTCTGTTTTACATCTGTCTCTCCTCCGCTCTGTTTTACATCTGTCTCTCCTCATCTGTCTCTCCTCCGCTCTGTTTTACATCTGTCTCTCCTCCTCTCTGTTTTACATCTGTCTCTCCTCCCCTCTGTTTTACATCTGTCTCTCCTCCGCACTGTTTTACATCTGTCTCTCCTCATCTGTCTCTCCTCCGCTCTGTTTTACATCTGTCTCTCCTCCGCTCTGTTTTACATCTGTCTCTCCTCCCCTCTGTTTTACATCTGTCTCTCCTCATCTGTCTCTCCTCCGCTCTGTTTTACATCTGTCTCTCCTCCGCACTGTTTTACATCTGTCTCTCCTCATCTGTCTCTCCTCATCTGTCTCTCCTCATCTGTCTCTCCTCCCCTCTGTTTTACATCTGTCTCTCCTCCCCTCTGTTTTACATCTGTCTCTCCTCCCCTCTGTTTTACATCTGTCTCTCCTCCCCTCTGTTTTACATCTGTCTCTCCTCCCCTCTGTTTTACATCTGTCTCTCCTCCCCTCTGTTTTACATCTGTCTCTCCTCCCCTCTGTTTTACATCTGTCTCTCCTCCCCTCTGTTTTACATCTGTCTCTCCTCCCCTCTGTTTTACATCTGTCTCTCCTCATCTGTCTCTCCTCCGCTCTGTTTTACATCTGTCTCTCCTCCGCTCTGTTTTACATCTGTCTCTCCTCCCCTCTGTTTTACATCTGTCTCTCCTCCCCTCTGTTTTACATCTGTCTCTCCTCCCCTCTGTTTTACATCTGTCTCTCCTCCCCTCTGTTTTACATCTGTCTCTCCTCCCCTCTGTTTTACATCTGTCTCTCCTCCCCTCTGTTTTACATCTGTCTCTCCTCCCCTCTGTTTTACATCTGTCTCTCCTCCGCTCTGTTTTACATCTGTCTCTCCTCCGCTCTGTTTTACATCTGTCTCTCCTCATCTGTCTCTCCTCATCTGTCTCTCCTCATCTGTCTCTCTTCCGCTCTGTTTTACATCTGTCTCTCCTCATCTGTCTCTCCTCATCTGTCTCTCTTCCGCTCTGTTTTACATCTGTCTCTCCTCATCTGTCTCTCCTCCCCTCTGTTTTACATCTGTCTCTCCTCCCCTCTGTTTTACATCTGTCTCTCCTCCCCTCTGTTTTACATCTGTCTCTCCTCCGCTCTGTTTTACATCTGTCTCTCCTCCCCTCTGTTTTACATCTGTCTCTCCTCTCCTCTGTTTTACATCTGTCTCTCCTCCCCTCTGTTTTACATCTGTCTCTCCTCATCTGTCTCTCCTCCGCTCTGTTTTACATCTGTCTCTCCTCCCCTCTGTTTTACATCTGTCTCTCCTCCCCTCTGTTTTACATCTGTCTCTCCTCCCCTCTGTTTTACATCTGTCTCTCCTCCCCTCTGTTTTACATCTGTCTCTCCTCCCCTCTGTTTTACATCTGTCTCTCCTCCCCTCTGTTTTACATCTGTCTCTCCTCATCTGTCTCTCCTCATCTGTCTCTCTTCCGCTCTGTTTTACATCTGTCTCTCCTCATCTGTCTCTCCTCCCCTCTGTTTTACATCTGTCTCTCCTCCCCTCTGTTTTACATCTGTCTCTCCTCCCCTCTGTTTTACATCTGTCTCTCCTCCGCTCTGTTTTACATCTGTCTCTCCTCCCCTCTGTTTTACATCTGTCTCTCCTCCCCTCTGTTTTACATCTGTCTCTCCTCCCCTCTGTTTTACATCTGTCTCTCCTCATCTGTCTCTCCTCCGCTCTGTTTTACATCTGTCTCTCCTCATCTGTCTCTCCTCCGCTCTGTTTTACATCTGTCTCTCCTCCCCTCTGTTTTACATCTGTCTCTCCTCCCCTCTGTTTTACATCTGTCTCTCCTCCCCTCTGTTTTACATCTGTCTCTCCTCCCCTCTGTTTTACATCTGTCTCTCCTCATCTGTCTCTCCTCCGCTCTGTTTTACATGTGTCTCTCCTCATCTGTCTCTCCTCCCCTCTGTTTTACATCTGTCTCTCCTCCCCTCTGTTTTACATCTGTCTCTCCTCATCTTTCTCTCCTCCGCTCTGTTTTACATCTGTCTCTCCTCCGCTCTGTTTTACATCTGTCTCTCCTCCCCTCTGTTTTACATCTGTCTCTCCTCCCCTCTGTTTTACATCTGTCTCTCCTCCCCTCTGTTTTACATCTGTCTCTCCTCCCCTCTGTTTTACATCTGTCTCTCCTCCCCTCTGTTTTACATCTGTCTCTCCTCCCCTCTGTTTTACATCTGTCTCTCCTCCCCTCTGTTTTACATCTGTCTCTCCTCCCCTCTGTTTTACATCTGTCTCTCCTCATCTGTCTCTCCTCATCTGTCTCTCCTCATCTGTCTCTCCTCCGCTCTGTTTTACATCTGTCTCTCCTCCCCTCTGTTTTACATCTGTCTCTCCTCATCTGTCTCTCCTCCGCTCTGTTTTACATCTGTCTCTCCTCATCTGTCTCTGCTCCCCTCTGTTTTACATCTGTCTCTCCTCATCTGTCTCTCCTCCCCTCTGTTTTACATCTGTCTCTCCTCCGCTCTGTTTTACATCTGTCTCTCCTCCGCTCTGTTTTACATCTGTCTCTCCTCATCTGTCTCTCCTCCGCTCTGTTTTACATCTGTCTCTCCTCCGCTCTGTTTTACATCTGTCTCTCCTCCGCTCTGTTTTACATCTGTCTCTCCTCCCCTCTGTTTTACATCTGTCTCTGCTCCCCTCTGTTTTACATCTGTCTCTCCTCATCTGTCTCTCCTCCCCTCTGTTTTACATCTGTCTCTCCTCCGCTCTGTTTTACATCTGTCTCTCCTCCGCTCTGTTTTACATCTGTCTCTCCTCATCTGTCTCTCCTCCGCTCTGTTTTACATCTGTCTCTCCTCCGCTCTGTTTTACATCTGTCTCTCCTCCGCTCTGTTTTACATCTGTCTCTCCTCCCCTCTGTTTTACATCTGTCTCTCCTCATCTGTCTCTCCTCCGCTCTGTTTTACATCTGTCTCTCCTCCGCTCTGTTTTACATCTGTCTCTCCTCCCCTCTGTTTTACATCTGTCTCTCCTCATCTGTCTCTCCTCCGCTCTGTTTTACATCTGTCTCTCCTCATCTGTCTCTCCTCCGCTCTGTTTTACATCTGTCTCTCCTCCGCACTGTTTTACATCTGTCTCTCCTCATCTGTCTCTCCTCATCTGTCTCTCCTCATCTGTCTCTCCTCCCCTCTGTTTTACATCTGTCTCTCCTCCCCTCTGTTTTACATCTGTCTCTCCTCCCCTCTGTTTTACATCTGTCTCTCCTCCCCTCTGTTTTACATCTGTCTCTCCTCCCCTCTGTTTTACATCTGTCTCTCCTCCCCTCTGTTTTACATCTGTCTCTCCTCCCCTCTGTTTTACATCTGTCTCTCCTCCCCTCTGTTTTACATCTGTCTCTCCTCCCCTCTGTTTTACATCTGTCTCTCCTCCCCTCTGTTTTACATCTGTCTCTCCTCCCCTCTGTTTTACATCTGTCTCTCCTCCCCTCTGTTTTACATCTGTCTCTCCTCCCCTCTGTTTTACATCTGTCTCTCCTCATCTGTCTCTCCTCCGCTCTGTTTTACATCTGTCTCTCCTCCCCTCTGTTTTACATCTGTCTCTCCTCCCCTCTGTTTTACATCTGTCTCTCCTCCGCTCTGTTTTACATCTGTCTCTCCTCCGCTCTGTTTTACATCTGTCTCTCCTCCGCTCTGTTTTACATCTGTCTCTCCTCCCCTCTGTTTTACATCTGTCTCTCCTCCCCTCTGTTTTACATCTGTCTCTCCTCATCTGTCTCTCCTCCCCTCTGTTTTACATCTGTCTCTCCTCTTCTGTCTCTCCTCCGCTCTGTTTTACATCTGTCTCTCCTCCGCTCTGTTTTACATCTGTCTCTCCTCCCCTCTGTTTTACATGTGTCTCTCCTCATCTGTCTCTCCTCCCCTCTGTTTTACATCTGTCTCTCCTCCGCTCTGTTTTACATGTGTCTCTCCTCATCTGTCTCTCCTCCCCTCTGTTTTGCATCTGTCTCTCCTCCGCTCTGTTTTACATCTGTCTCTCCTCCGCTCTGTTTTACATCTGTCTCTCCTCCGCTCTGTTTTACATCTGTCTCTCCTCCCCTCTGTTTTACATCTGTCTCTCCTCCCCTCTGTTTTACATCTGTCTCTCCTCATCTGTCTCTCCTCCGCTCTGTTTTACATCTGTCTCTCTTCCGCTCTGTTTTACATGTGTCTCTCCTCATCTGTCTCTCCTCCCCTCTGTTTTACATGTGTCTCTCCTCATCTGTCTCTCCTCCGCTCTGTTTTACATCTGTCTCTCCTCCGCTCTGTTTTACATCTGTCTCTCCTCCGCTCTGTTTTACATCTGTCTCTCCTCCGCTCTGTTTTACATCTGTCTCTCCTCCCCTCTGTTTTACATCTGTCTCTCCTCCCCTCTGTTTTACATCTGTCTCTCCTCCGCTCTGTTTTACATCTGTCTCTCCTCCGCTCTGTTTTATGGAGTCTCTGTAACTCCCATAAATGGTCTGATTGTGAAGATTCCTCCCACAACTACTGCTGTTTACTGTAGCTCTAACCATGAATTATCCAGACCATTTCATAACAATATCACAACACAGTATGCAGTATCTTTTTACACAACATTCTAGACATGTGATTTTGAATATACTGCTTGTTGTAGTAAATAGTTTATGTTTAGTGTATGAAATGGATTTGGGCCTTCTGTCACGCCCTGACCGTAGAGAGCCTTTTTATTCTCTATTTTGGTTAGGTCGGGGTGTGACTAGGGTGGGTGATCTAGGTTGTTTTATTTCTATGTTGGCCTGGTATGGTTCCCAATCAGAGACAGCTGTTTAGCGTTGTCTCTGATTGGGGATAATATTTAGGCAGCCCCACTGTCCCCACTGTGATTTGTGGGATCTTGTTTATGTGTAGTTGCCTGTGAGCACTCCATAGCTTCACGTATCGTTTGCTGTTTTTATTGTTTTGTGCATTTCACAAATATAAAGATATGGAACCCATATCACGCTGCGCCTTGGTCTGAATGTTATTTCGACGATCGTGACACCTTCACAGGTCTACAGGTAGCTAATGTTGACTGTTCTCTCCATTGTTTTCCTCCCCAGGAGTTGACCTCTTCAGACAGAGCTGTAAGCTGATCCTTCCTGGCCGATATTGACCCAGAGCCTCAGATATCTCTCTCTTCCTCTCTGTTCTCCTTCTCTCTCTCTCTCTTTCTTCTTCCCTCTCTCCTCCGCTGCTCTAGAAGCATAGCCCCTATTGATCTCATTCTCTAAGTGTTACCATAAATTCCCTCTTCATTAGTTTAAACAGCACGGCGCTACATCCATCCCATGATTCATCTGGACAGTTCTCCTAAAAGCCATGCAGTGTGTACCGTATCTCTTCCTCTCCTCCAGACGCCCCCCTCTACTCCCTTCATCCCTCCACCCCATGTCCTCCCTCCATTATTACCTCTCCATCTGCGCAACTCTTTTTCCACTCTTTCAATCACTCTCTCCCTTGATAATAGTTCCAGGATTCCAGTGCTGTGGTACAAAGTGCTTCTGACAGAGAGATTAAATCTAACCCTTATTTGGTTATGTGTGTTTTTGTCAGTGTTATTTGTTTGTTTTAAGTGGAGACACTTTTTACCCACTTTCTGTCCTTGAGAACGGAGATCGGTCAATGTTCTGTAACAGTGAAATATGGAGAGTTTACTGGTGGTGCTATTAAGTATTACTTTCCTTTCGGTCATATGTTCACCATACTTTGAACCAAGATCAACACACAAGACCTGTCTGTACTATCTGTGGAAGACATTTGACAGCACGGCATACTAAGGCAAGGTCAGGAGAGGTAAGGATTGACACCAGTCCAGAGTCAGCAGCAGCCCATTACCACAGCAGTGGCAGCTTAGAGATATGCTTTATATCACATATCACATGATTGCTCTCTCCTGCGCAGTCTTTTAGCCTCCACGGTCTCATATGACCAGGGTTCTCGGCTCAACTCACAGGTGAGAGCATGGAAATCCACTTGAATCACTTTGCTAAAGCATCCAACACTCTGAAGTGTGAAATGTAAGACACACAAATCATCCTGGATGGATGAATGAGCCACATGCAAGGCATAAAAGTAACGAGAGCAATAATAATCTTGGTTAGGAGCCAGGAGGTAGAATTATGACTTTGTCAATGCAGTGAAATATGTCTTTATTCTAAACTTGATGGAGAATCTGAGTCTGAATGACAGATGGAGCTGTTGTTTCCACAGGGATGGCAGACAGCTATAGTGATTCTCTGGAATAGTGCCTGGGTGGCCCGTTGGCGAGATCCAAGCAGGCTGTAAAGCTTCAGTTATACTCCTACACTCTTAGACAAAAAGGTTCTATCTATAACCTAACAGGGTTCTTCGGCTGTCCCCATAGGATAACCCTTTGAAGAACCTTTCTGGTTCCATGTTGAACCATTTTGGTTCCAAGTAGAACCATTTGGGCTCTATGTAGAACCCTTTCCACAGAGGAACCAAAAAGGGTTTTCCTGGAACCAAAAAGGGTTTGCCTATGGGGACAGCCAAAGAACCCTGTAGGAACCCTTTTTTCTTAGAGTGTAGTCCACTAAAGCATGTATACGTTTTATGCCCCAGAATCTGTGTGTGTCCTGCCCATCTGTGTCAGTCTGTGTGTGTATTGATATGAGTGTGTGTGTGTGTATGGAGTGTGTGTGCATGGATATGAGTGTGTGTGTATGGATATGAGTGTGTGTGTGTGCATGGATATGAGTGTGTGTGTATGGATATGAGTGTGTGTGTATATGGATATGAGTGTGTGTGTATGGATATGAGTGTGTGTGTATGGATATGAGTGTGTGTGTGTGCATGGATATGAGTGTGTGTATATGGATATGAGTGTGTGTGTATATGGATATGAGTGTGTGTATGGAGTGTGTGTGTATGGAGTGTGTGTGCATGGATATGAGTGTGTGTGTATGGATATGAGTGTGTGTGTATATGGATATGAGTGTGTGTATGGAGTGTGTGTGTATGGATATGAGTGTGTGTGTGTGTATGGAGTGTGTGTGTATGGATATGAGTGTGTATGGATATGAGTGTGTGTGTATGGAGTGTGTGTGATCTGGAAGGAAGGAGCAGATTGGCTTTGGGAGATCAAAGCTGTAATTTAATCAAACGTTCAAAAATAGACTGAGCTGGAAGTTTGATTAAAAAACTTGTGCATCTGTATAAGGGGGCTGGTTCAGCCTTCTCCATGCCTGGCCCTGTGGATGGACCAGCATCCAGTCAGCTGATTAAACCCCCACAGGACCCCTTCACTGGATAACGCTCTCTGAGTGAATAGACTGGGAGTGGTTGACAGGGGAGGGTGTGTGTGCGTGTGAATAGAGTCCCAGTTAGTGCACTAAATCCCCATAGCTTCTCCTTTACTACCAGCCACTGTGTCTCCCCTCCTCTCTTCCTCTCCTCTCTCCTCTCCAATCCAGGGACCCTGTGCTCCTCATGACGATGAGGATGCATTTCATTATGGCTCTGATTTACAAGTGGAGGTCATTGGGTTGGTACACCTCTTGTGTTTCCTCAGAGGTCATGGAAGAAGCTGCCCTCTAAACAACACAGAGTTGTGTTAGGCTTCCACATCGTCTAATCAAATTGTGATAGGACACATGCTTTGTTAACGGCCAATCATCAGAGGTTCATTAACCACCTGCTGTGCTGCGCCACTATATATGTATATTATATATGTATTATCAGTGAGCAGCCATGTGTTACAATCCACGTGTGTGACAGTGCACAGTACAGTGACGTCCTATGGTATGAATCACCATGGATCATTACGCACCTGTATATTGTGATGTCGTTACAAACGGTCAAAGGATAACCTGTAATTGAACCTGCCAGATTTAGATCAGCTGTGTGCAAGGCTGTTACAGTAAATAAGCATGATCAAGGTCAATTCATTCTTGGAAAAGACCAAACACTTCCTCTAGCCACATGCTCTCTCCCTCTCTACAATGTGTTGTCTCTGATTGATACAGCCGGGGCCATTAGTTGAAGCGCTTGTTAAGTATTAACAGCCAGGAGGCTCTATTAACCACTGTTATCCTCACGACCTGTAGACTAAACACTCCTGTAGTTACACTGTTATCCTCACGACCTGTAGACTAAACACTCCTGTAGTTACACTGTTATCCTCACGACCTGTAGACTAAACACTCCTGTAGTTACACTGTTATCCTCACGACCTGTAGACTAAAAACTCCTGTAGTTACACTGTTATCCTCACGACCTGTAGACTAAACACTCCTGTAGTTACACTGTTATCATCATGACCTGTAGACTAAACACTCCTGTAGTTACACTGTTATCCTCATGACCTGTAGACTAAACACTCCTGTAGTTACACTGTTATCCTCACGACCTGTAGACTAAACACTCCTGTAGTTACACTGTTATCCTCATGACCTGTAGACTAAACACTCCTGTAGTTACACTGTTATCCTCACGACCTGTAGACTAAAAACTCCTGTAGTTACACTGTTATCCTCATGACCTGTAGACTAAACACTCCTGTAGTTACACTGTTATCCTCACGACCTGTAGACTAAACACTCCTGTAGTTACACTGTTATCCTCACGACCTGTAGACTAAACACTCCTGTAGTTACACTGTTATCCTCACGACCTGTAGACTAAACACTCCTGTAGTTACACTGTTATCCTCACGACCTGTAGACTAAACACTCCTGTAGTTACACTGTTATCCTCACGACCTGTAGACTAAACACTCCTGTAGTTATATTGTTAATAACACAACACCATTTATGGGGCACTCCAATCCCACATAATGTTTCATTTGAAAACACATATTTAAAGATCTATAAACAAGGAGACTATCACTTTGATGAGTTTATCATCTTTATTAGAGCTCATGTTTTTAGTGGAGAGTTTCATCTTCACATCACCTCCAGTCCTGTGTTGATGCACCTTCCTTCACTTCCATTTGGAATGTTTTACAATGAGATGACTTATGGTGTCTGAGTACCAGTGAAGGGTGAATTACAACATGTTAGTGGTGTAAGCCTGGAATTCAATCCAGTGTGCATTGTAAATAAGCATGCTACACTGACTAATGACTAGTAATGTGCCTTTTAAATGCAATATTCCCAACGTCGGCGGAGATTCACGGTGAATTCTACAAATGTTGGCTCAACCATAAATTACCTTAAAAAGTTCAATGTCTGTCTTTACAATGATCCTTAGATTGAGTCCTGGTCTATGTATTTGATGTTCTATGTACGTCTGCTTATAGGACATACAGCATGCATGACCTTTCACCATTCATTGCTGGTAATGTTCTGTATGTAAGAGAATTTCACTAGAGCCTCTGAAGGAATGAACTACCCCCCTCCTCTTCCTCCCCCTCCGTCCCTCCATCTCCCCCGCGCCTACTCCATCCCTGACCCTTTCCACTCAGTTCCATTTACCAGTGCACAGAGTATGATTTCATTACACCATTCTTAATTGTGTCTGCAGCATCCTAATATGCTCTGGCAAAACAATAGGGAGGGGGAGGAGGGATGGGGACGGCGGGCAAAGGGGATGTCAATGCTTTTATTCACTGGCTTTTAAGAAGCTCTCTATTCCACGCTGCTGCACTTCCTCTCCGCAGGCCTGGGCTGAGTGTGCCTCCTCAGCTGTGACTGTACACTGAGAGAATAGGCCTTCAGTAAGTCGCCTAACTGCCTGCCTGCCTCAATGAGTTATATCCCCCAGTTTATGGTGTAGAGGGAGGAGAGGGATGGAGGGAGAGAAAGGAGGCAGAGAAAGGAGGCAAGAGTGAGATGTTGTAGCTTCAACAACTTAACTGGCTGCATCATTAGGCTCTACAGAGGGTGGGGCGGACGGTCCAGTATATTACTGGGGCCAAGCTCCCTGCCATCCAGGAACTTTATACCTGGCCCAGGAAGGCCCAGAAAATTGCCAAAGACTACAGCCACCCAAGCCATGGACTGTTCTCTGTGTTCCTGTCAGACAATTGGTACCGAAGCATCAGGTCTCAGACCAACAGGCTCCAACATATACGCTGCTGCTACTTTTGACTTTACCCTGATTATCTCTCCTGATGCCTAGTCACTTTACCCCTGCCTACATGTACATACCCAGCAAGCACATAACATTCTGAGAACCCTATGTTTCTTAGAGCTTGGTGAGAGCATGGTTGCTCTATGCTTACAACTTTCCCACAATCCAGTCATCTAGTAGACCCTCCCATCCAGTCATCTAGTAGACTCTCCCATCCAGTCATCTAGTAGACACTCCCATCCAGTCATCTAGTAGACACTCCCATCCAGTCATCTAGTAGACACTCCCATCCAGTCATCTAGTAGACCCTCCCATCCAGTCATCTAGTAGACACTCCCATCCAGTCATCTAGTAGACACTCCCATCCAGAGCGACCCACAGGAGCAACCAGGGTCAAGCTCCCAGCCCAAGGGCAGGTCGACAGATCTTCCACCAAGCAACGTATCAACCACCAAACCAGCGACCTATCGGCCACCGGCCCAAGCTCCCAACTGCCAGGCTACCAACCATCCAAGATCCCCCCCCCCCCCCCCCACAGTTCCCCGAGAGCTGCCTCTCAACCAACCGAGACCCCCTCGAACCTCTCCACTCCTCACCTCCAAATCTCCCCCACAGCCACCGTCCCCCAACGCGCCAACAACCAACAAAATGAACAAAAGAGGAAAACAACAACACAAAAACAAAAGACATCAAGGTCAACAATAATCAACACGGGCCTCCCGGGTGGCGCAGTGGTCTAGGGCACTGCATCGCAGTGCTAACTGCGCCACCAGAGTCTCTGGGTTCGCGCCCAGGCTCTGTCGCAGCCGGCCGCGACCGGGAGGTCCGTGGGGCGACGCACAATTGGCATAGCGTCGTCCGGGGTAGGGAGGGTTTGGCCGGTAGGGATATCCTTGTCTCATCGCGCTCCAGCGACTCCTGTGGCGGGCCGGGCGCAGTGCGCGCCAACCAAGGGGGCCAGGTACACGGTGTTTCCTCCGACACATTGGTGCGGCTGGCTTCCGGGTTGGAGGCGCGCTGTGTTAAGAAGCAGTACTGCTGGTTGGGTTGTGCTTCGGAGGACGCATGGCTTTCGACCTTCGTCTCTCCCGAGCCCGTACGGGAGTTGTAGCGATGAGACAAGGTAGTAATTACTAGCGATTGGATACCACGAAAATTGGGGAGAAAATGGGATAAAAATTTTAAAAAAAAAGAGAAAGAAAAAAACAGACAAAAAAAAAATATCAACACAGCAAGGCCGAACGTTTGCATTTGAGTGCATATGTGGCACTATTTACATAGGTGTGGGTGGGTGGGTGGGTGGGTGGGTGGGTGTGTGTGTGTGTGTGTGTGTGTGTGTGTGTGTGTGTGTGTGTGTGTGTGTGTGTGTGTGTGTGTGTGTGTGTGTGCGTGCGCACTCTTTGACTGTCGTTCTATCCCCCGCCCAGCAACTCCACTCCCACGTGTCTCCAGTTCCACATCCCAACCCTCAGTTTCCCTCAGCCCGTCCCACCTATCTTTGCTGGCCACTCTACGGATTTCTACACAACATATATCTTTCAACTATGCTGTGATGTTTAACATACAATTTGAATCTATTCGTCGAATCCACAGATTACGAGTTTAAGATAAATGCTTTTACTAAGAGTATTTGCATATTAGTAATTGATTGACCAGGTCTCTCCAGATCTCCCAACAATGCTATTTCTAGGGTACATTTTTGATTAGTGTTATTCTTTTTCAGTCATTCCTGAACCTGAGACCAGAAACAGGCTACCTGAGGGTTATACCAGAACACATTTCAGCATTCAGCACTATGTCAAGAAGCAGTGTGGCTTGGCGGGGTCTTGTTTTGGCGGACACATGGCTCACATGTCTTCTCCCGAGTCAAGACTGTAACTACCAATTGGATACCATGAAAAAGGGGGGGAAAAGTGTCTTGAAACATTCAGTGAAATAACTTATAATTTTTATTCTCAGCGTTATAAAACCTCCCAGGAAAACTTTCAAGGAAACAGAGTAAAATGTTCTCAGAACCTCCCTGCATCCTAAAAATAAACAGTCCCAGAACAGGCGAAATGTTCACTTCTGTTCTCAGAACAAAACAACCCCTCAATTTTACCGATCAGGAAACGTATGGTTTTGTTCCCAGACTCAATGGGAAACCAAAAACGTACATTCCAAGAAGACTTCCAAGAAACCAAATGTGGTAGCTGGGTATCTACCTCAATTACCACTTTCCCTGCATTTTTCTTTTCTGACTTTGCATCATTAGGGAAGAGCTTGTAAGTAAGCATTTCACTGTAAGGTCTACCTGTTGTATTCGGCCCATTTGCTAAATACAATTTGATTTTGATACAGAGAAGGGCAAGACACAGAAAGGGAAAAAGGAAGATGATATAGGTTATTAGAGAAAAGGTAATGAAGAAGGGGAAACAGCGAGAGAGATGAGGATAGAGAGAGAGAAAATGAAAGGACCTTTATGGCTATGCCTTAGCCTCTATAAATCTGACAGAAGTATATCATTTCTTGATAGAGTTAGACCTAAATAGACTGATTATGTTCTCACTTTCTTGGTAGCCGCTGCCTATTTACAGCTATTACAAGAGCTTACATTTCTAATCAATCTGGACAGCTGGAAATATACCACAGAGAGATGCCTGGCAAACATGGGGGTCGGAGTAGCAACGATCCCATCAGGGACTTGAACCTACACCCCTCTGCTGTTCCCCGGCCTGGCTGTTGGTGACACCTGACATGGCCTGGCTTACGGCCTGGGTTGTGGAGCTGAAACAGCTGCTGGGTCTATTATTATATGTGGAGATCTGTTCACATGAGTTCAGAGGTCAGCCATCCACCCACAGCACACCACCCCACTTCTGGTTAAGCTGTCAGACTGCAGCTGAGAACGATGCCCTGTCAGCAAATTTGAGATGGAATAATTTGTGTGTGTGTGCGTGCATGTGTGTGCGTGCTTCCATGAGCTTATGTGTGTTTGTTGATGTTAGAGGTAAAAGAGTTAACACACATTCCATGTCTGCAAAAAGTATCATGTTGATTTCAGTGAATGTTCTCAGATATTGACAACAACAACAGCAGCCACAGAAAGTACCATGTTGATTTCAGTGAATGTTCTCAGATATTGACGACAACAACAACAGCCACAGAAAGTACCATGTTGATTTCAGTGAATGTTCTCAGATATTGACGACAACAACAACAGCCACAGAAAGTACCATGTTGATTTCAGTGAATGTTCTCAGATATTGACGACAACAACAACAGCCACAGAAAGTACCATGTTGATTTCAGTGAATGTTCTCAGATATTGACGACAACAACAACAGCCACAGAAAGTACCATGTTGATTTCAGTGAATGTTCTCAGATATTGACGACAACAACAACAGCCACAGAAAGTACCATGTTGATTTCAGTGAATGTTCTCAGATATTAACGACAACAACAACAGCAGCCACGGAATTCTGTTCTCGTAAAATTAAGCACTTCCATCCTGGTCTCTCTCTTTGAGGTGGCTGGTGGATTCCGTCATGTGGCGGGTGATACACTGTGTTCTGTATGCTTGAGTGAGAGACACTGCCATTACAGACCAGTTGAACGGTTTGTGGTTAGCCAGCCAAGGTGCCTGGCAGTCAGCTGGAAATGAATGTTTCTCCTCCAGACTAAATCCAGAGACGTCTGATGATGGTGGGTTCAATAGAATCCCTCTTCACAGAACAGAGCCCTCCAGGTGGAGCCTAAGGGACCAATTACTGGGCAGTTTGTGTGTGATTGTGTTTAAAGTTATACTTTACCCTTGATTTAAGTTGTTATGGATTGAGAACTGAACAGGGGTGGCTGTATACCAGAGGAGGCTGGTGGGAGGAGCTATAGGAGGACGGGCTCATTGACATGGCTGGAATGGAGTATATGGACCAGTATCAAAGAGTGTGTATGGGCCAGGAGGAGACTGAGTACAGGGACAGACGGGGTTGTCCTAGAGGGTTCAGAGATTTGACAGTGCACTGATGCTGCTCAGCTGGCCGTTCTGTCTTAAATCCCTCATCAGTTGACTGTCTTCCTGGATGAAGATAACGGGGGTGGGGTGGGGGGTCGGGAGGCAGCAGAGGCCCTCTGAACCCCAAAATATGGCACACACCTGTAATCCTCCAAGCCTCTGGAAGTATTTAGGGGCTGGACAACATACTAGCAGTACATCTCTGTAGATACTCAGTGGAAAAACAAGGTCTTTCTTTAAGGCTATAGATCAGATCTTTAAGGCTATAGATCAGATCTTTAAGGCTATAGATCAGATCTTTAAGGCTATAGATCAGGTCCTTAAGGCTATAGATAAGGTCCTTAAGGCTACAGATCAGGTCTTTAAGGCTATAGATCAGGTCTTTAAGGCTATAGATCAGGTCTTTAAGGCTATAGATCAGGTCTTTAAGGCTATAGATCAGGTCCTTAAGGCTATAGATCAGGTCCTTAAGGCTATAGATCAGGTCCTTAAGGCTATAGATCAGGTCTTTAAGGCTATAGATCAGGTCTTTAAGGCTATAGATCAGGTCCTTAAGGCTATAGATCAGGTCTTTAAGGCTATAGATCAGATCTTTAAGGCTATAGATCAGGTCCTTAAGGCTATAGATCAGGTCCTTAAGGCTATAGATCAGGTCCTTAAGGCTATAGATCAGGTCTTTAAGGCTATAGATCAGGTCTTTAAGGCTATAGATCAGGTCCTTAAGGCTATAGATCAGGTCTTTAAGGCTATAGATCAGATCTTTAAGGCTATAGATCAGGTCTTTAAGGCTACAGATCAGGTCTTTAAGGCTATAGATCAGGTCTTTAAGGCTATAGATCAGGTCCTTAAGGCTATAGATCAGGTCCTTAAGGCTATAGATCAGGTCCTTAAGGCTACAGATCAGGTCTTTAAGGCTATAGATCAGGTCTTTAAGGCTATAGATCAGGTCCTTAAGGCTATAGATCAGGTCCTTAAGGCTATAGATCAGGTCCTTAAGGCTATAGATCAGGTCTTTAAGGCTATAGATCAGGTCTTTAAGGCTATAGATCAGGTCCTTAAGGCTATAGATCAGGTCCTTAAGGCTATAGATCAGGTCCTTAAGGCTATAGATCAGGTCTTTAAGGCTATAGATCAGGTCTTTAAGGCTATAGATCAGGTCCTTAAGGCTATAGATCAGGTCTTTAAGGCTATAGATCAGATCTTTAAGGCTATAGATCAGGTCCTTAAGGCTATAGATCAGGTCCTTAAGGCTATAGATCAGGTCCTTAAGGCTATAGATCAGGTCTTTAAGGCTATAGATCAGGTCTTTAAGGCTATAGATCAGGTCCTTAAGGCTATAGATCAGGTCTTTAAGGCTATAGATCAGATCTTTAAGGCTATAGATCAGGTCTTTAAGGCTACAGATCAGGTCTTTAAGGCTATAGATCAGGTCTTTAAGGCTATAGATCAGGTCCTTAAGGCTATAGATCAGGTCCTTAAGGCTATAGATCAGGTCCTTAAGGCTATAGATCAGGTCTTTAAGGCTATAGATCAGGTCTTTAAGGCTATAGATCAGGTCCTTAAGGCTATAGATCAGGTCTTTAAGGCTATAGATCAGATCTTTAAGGCTATAGATCAGGTTTTTAAGGCTATAGATCAGGTCTTGTATAGTAACTTTGAAAAGTGGACTTTGTAGTTTGATTTTCTCGGGCACTGGAGCACTGGTCAGTCCTGCCATTGGCTTGATTGCACTCACTTAGGGCCGTTTGGGTCTTCATTAGAGGTAGCTTACATTTATTATCCCACATTTCACATACAGATGTAGGATCCTAATTTGAGCACTCTTTTGTTGTTGAGAATGCAAACGTGTAGTGTATTCAAGGTTTAAAAGGCTTCTAAAGTTTGTAATTTCCACTTTAAAATGTCGGACTTGATTTGCCCTCACGAAAAATGTATCAACCCCAACAAGAAATGTACATTAATTATAATCCACATAATATTTCACATTTCCTGTTGCTGTAGGATTATTTTCCTGCTGTGATAAACTGGCTCAAATTAAGATCCTCCATCTGTACGTACAGTAATACAACTGAGTAGTCTTCTGACCTTACAAATGGACATGGAGTGCATACAGCAGGTTTTAAGCAGAGAGAAGCATATTGAACACTATACCCCCTATTACCTAACTATTTCAGTGTCATAGAAAGCTCTACACAACTCAACTTTGCTTTTATCTGCACCCATCTATGCTTGCTTTACCGCTAATGTACATGCATGAATTTGAATAATTGAGGTGAATTTAAAGACTCGCATCTAGGCTTCTAACCGTTATGATATGTGGAGCACGTCACTGAGAAGCAGGGGCAGAGAGGGTCTTTGTGATTTATAATTGGGTCGGCACTTTCCTAGACGGGCCTGCAGCGCCAGCGAAGGACCCATGTATGGTCTTTTGTTTTGATCCTCCTCAGCTTGTCTGATGCATTGAACCACCTCTCTCAGCAGACACACTCAGCAATGAGTCACGGTAAAGAGAACCGCAATGAGATGCATTGTAAAACCTGACCCCTTATTCCTTACTGCACAATGTGATGCTCTCTCCATTATAGCATAGGGCATAGGTCACTCCCCACACATAAACTATCCGCAGTGGACATTATACTGGAGTGTTATGGTACTATAAAGCCCACACAGCACAGCAGACTAAGAAACTTGTAATGATTCATGATTTGTAAATTGAGGCTTGATTGTCCTCACAGAAGTCTGGAGAGATGAACTAATAAAACCCAATGGAAAATGCATTGGACTTGTTAATTGAATCAACTTAAAACAATAGAACAACAGGGTGTGTCATTGTTAACAGTTTGGCAGCTTCCTACGTTATGAAGTCAACAAGCGTTTGACAGTGGATGCAGTTTGACAGAGAACATCTTTTCTCCTCTCGATAGAAGAGTATTCCTCTGCCTCGCCTTGTCATGTTGATGTCAAGTTTTTCCAAGTAGACTAACTTGATTGGCACATCAAAAATGCATAAAGTTGAAGAATGAAATGATGCAGTTACTCAATGAGAATGTGGTTAATTACAACATTTCTGAGGGGTTGTAACCTACCCACGCCCATCCTGTGTTAAAACTCCATGACCTCTCCTGAACCTGCACTACATGCCTGTACTACACTGTAAGAACAGCCGTGCAGGAATCAGACTGTTTGCCCATACCAATTACAATAAACAATGTAATAAAGCTAACATATGCTCATTTAGTTCATCTACACAGCAATCTCATTGCCATAATGCTATTTTAATGGTTCTTATTGCAGTAACAACCTAAACACTAACTTCATTAGGTGTCTGCAGTGCTGTATACAGTCTGGCTGGCTCTAGTGCTTGTTACTGTATTGTTAGCATGGATTGTGTGTGTGTGTGTGTGTGTGTGTGTGTGTGTGTGTGTGTGTGTGTGTGTGTGTGTGTGTGTGTGTGTGTGTGTGTGTGTGTGTGTGTGTGTGTGTGTGTGAGTGACAGTCAGGGAGCAGCAGTCAGCAGAGCTCTGGCCCTCAGCCTCCAGGACCTGCTAATGAGATCGCTAAAGACCCTGGTCCCTGGGTCTCTCTGCTCCCTGGTACAACAACACCTCCGCCATTCCTCTATGCTACAGACCCTGGTCCCTGGGTCTCTCTGCTCCCCTGGTACAACAACACCTCCTCCATTCCTCTATGCTAAAGACCCTGGTCCCTGGGTCTCTCTGCTCCCTGGTACAACAACACCTCCGCCATTCCTCTATGCTACAGACCCTGGTCCCTGGGTCTCTCTGCTCCCCTGGTACAACAACACCTCCTCCATTCCTCTATGCTAAAGACCCTGGTCCCTGGGTCTCTCTGCTCCCTGGTACAACAACACCTCCTCCATTCCTCTATGCTACAGACACTGGTCCCTGGGTCTCTCTGCTCCCTGGTACAACAACACCTCCTCCATTCCTCTATGCTACAGACCCTGGTCCCTGGGTCTCTCTGCTCCCTGGTACAACAACACCTCCTCCATTCCTCTATGCTACAGACCCTGGTCCCTGGGTCTCTCTGCTCCCTGGTACAACAACACCTCCTCCATTCCTCTATGCTACAGACCCTGGTCCCTGGGTCTCTCTGCTCCCTGGTACAACAACACGTCCTCCATTCCTCTATGCTACAGACCCTGGTCCCTGGGTCTCTCTGCTCCCTGGTACAACAACACCTCCTCCATTCCTCTATGCTACAGACCCTGGTCCCTGGGTCTCTCTGCTCCCTGGTACAACAACACCTCCTCCATTCCTCTATGCTACAGACCCTGGTCCCTGGGTCTCTCTGCTCCCTGGTACAACAACACCTCCTCCATTCCTCTATGCTACAGACCCTGGTCCCTGGGTCTCTCTGCTCCCTGGTACAACAACACCTCCTCCATTCCTCTATGCTACAGACCCTGGTCCCTGGGTCTCTCTGCTCCCTGGTACAACAACACCTCCTCCATTCCTCTATGCTACAGACCCTGGTCCCTGGGTCTCTCTGCTCCCTGGTACAACAACACCTTCTCCATTCCTCTATGCTACAGACCCTGATCCCTGGGTCTCTCTGCTCCCTGGTACAACAACACGTCCTCCATTCCTCTATGCTACAGACCCTGGTCCCTGGGTCTCTCTGCTCCCTGGTACAACACCACCTCCTCCGTTCCTATATGCTACAGACCCTGGTCCCTGGGTCTCTCTGCTCCCCTGGTACAACAACACGTCCTCCATTCCTCTATGCTACAGACCCTGGTCCCTATGTCTCTCTGCTCCCTGGTACAACAACACCTCCTCCATTCCTCTATGCTACAGAC